>NC_079517.1:3419-125809 GCF_000801105.2 Raphanus sativus | reverse complement strand
TTATTGTTGTGAAAGTGTGTTTTATTATTGAATCAAAGTTCCTTATATAGGAAATACATGGCGACATGGGCCTAAATACAATGGGCCATAAACGGGCCAAGATTACAAGTAAATATCTAATGGGCTGGACATCCATAAACATAATATTCATAACACTCCCCCTTGGATGCCAGAACCATATAGAGCTTGTAGTGTGCTTAATGTTGCCTCATTAAAACCTTACTCGAAAAACCCAGTGGGACAAAACCGAAGTGAAGGAAAAAGAGTACAACACACACTACTCCCCCTGTTCTGGACCTCCGTTCTTCAAGTCTGGCGCATGGACACTTTGATGGTTTAGCTTCATGGGCGCCAAGTCTTGAACTGGTCCTTCTGTTGCCACGTCCCAAACGGATAGGTAGACTTCATAGATGTGTAGTTGGTGTAGACATGGTGAAGAAGTCGGCTAACATTTCTCATGACTGAACTTGTAGTACTTTGTGCTTCTTCATCATTCTCCAAATGTGTATAACCTGTTTGAGACCTTGTATAAACCTGTAACATTTATTAAAACCAAACAATCCCTTTTCTTTTGGGTTTGGTTAGTATAAATCAATCTCAAACTTTTAGTTCCTTAGAAGGTAACTTAGGATATATTGATCATGTCCCATTGTCTCATGTTCGGACATGCCAAATTTATCTAAGTAAAGTGCCAATAACACTTATGGCAGGGGACGTGTATGGCTTTAGTATCAATGTCTTATGGTCTGAACATATCCATAAACTTATCCGACCTAGTATGGCTTGCCATATCAAGGCGCCAATCATATCAATACATTTCTTTTGGTCGGATGTGCATAAGTCTTAAAAGTACTTATGTAAAGTCTTTCCTGGACCAAGGACACATGCCTTGTCCATAGCCATACCACGATTTGAATATAGTGGTCACTGGAACCGGTTTAGTCGGAACAGGATCGAGGAGACCGAGCCGGAACGGGGCCGGAACAAGACCGAGATGATTACATGGTCCATCTTTCTTAGATAAATTTCGACCATGAATGCCTTAGTATATCCATGATCTACTCGGATCATGCTATGTCCATTGTGTGTGTCCCGTTCATAGCTTTTGACCAAACTCTTCATGAACCTTCTTTATTATATGTCCATAACTTGTTCATGAATGGCTATCATGCTATAATTTGATGTTCATCAAAACTAAGCCACTTTTGGATCAATATGCCGTTCCCCTTACTATGGACGTTTCAGGTCGGACAAGACCGAAGGGAACGGATCGGAACGGGCTGGACTAGAACCAAGATGATTAAGGTCGAACTAGGTCGGACGTGATCCTAGTTGATATGGGTCTTTGGTCGTGAATCTGATGGATTCATCCTCTTATTCTCTTTTGACCATATCACATTCTATTCTTGGTACTTTGGATCATAGATCTCAATACATATTCATGGCTATCATCTCCACTATAGATCATTGTATTCTTATCATAGCCTGTCCAAGAATCAATCGATCTAATCATCCTTTCTTTAAGTATGAACACAAGGAATTTCCTTCATAATATATGCATGGAGTGTTCAGGGACGTTCTTATAGAACTCCTTTCACTAAGTATTACTTAGTCTTATCCTTTACATGCATTATATGCCTTATATGCAGCTGCCTTTCGTTTCAGTCCATGAATAGCTTAGGAACAAAACTATTCTATGAGAATTTCTTTTCTCATCTTTCTGATACTCTTATCATTTCTTTATCCAGTGATCAATCATGCTGCTTACTACATTTCTCTTTTCTTATATCCAGACCTTTATCACTTTCGGATTTGTAGTAGCATCCACCACATAGGAGTATATCTCCTTATAATCTGTTCCTTGGTCTTTGTGAGTATCCTTGTGTAATCAAGCCATTCCTTGAATGCTTTAAATAGGAATATGAACACCTTAGTCCATGTCTCACGATTTCTTTTCCTTTCCCACACATGACCCATTTTTCACTGGTTTTATCTTATCAGATGGTGTTTCTATATATGGCCAATACACCCATCTCTTTTATAGATTCTTTGAATCTTTCTAAAACCCCCACAGTTTCTTTTAGTCTATGAATGCATTCTTGTATTCTCGTGGGTTCTGATCCTCGCTTATATCTTTTAAACTCAAGTGCTATTTTCTTATGCATCTTTATCTTTTGTGTATGTATGTGTCGACACTTCTTTTATAGTGTTCCATTATGTTCCAGACATGAACTAATCGATTAGAGATTTCATTCTTACTAAGAACCTTTATTACCTTGCAGTTTGGCGTCCCAAACTACATGGTCTGGTATCTTAGATGTTCAGCTGCGCAGCCTTATCTAAATGTCTGGTCTGGTTTCCCTTATGACCTCAGATATGTCTTTTATTTGCACCTTTCTTTTTATTTCCGAGGTTCCTTATCTTATGGAACATATTGGTCTATCTTTAGACTCTATAGCAACTTGATTATGTCTCTTCTAGGACATTAATTTCGTGGTGCTTAAGCTGGTATGACTTAGTCATTCTTTTTCTTTTCTTTTCGGGTCTAATTTGTCTGGCATTCTTTTAGCTAGCTTTGTATGATCTTTCTTTGGACGTCTTAAATCATATTCTCTGGTCCGAGGATCTTGCCAAGACAAGGATGGTTAATACCATTCCATTTCTTTATACTTGTACCAGCTTATTTCTTTCTCCCCCTGATGTTGGATAGTCGGATTTAATCATGCAATCCGTAAACCTGGCCTTAATCTGATCACCCATATTTGGCTCAAGGTTTCTTATAAAATCGTGGGAGAAAGCATTCTCATATCCAACATATATTCCCAATCTTATCTCATCTTTTTATGAGGTTCCATCCTAGACGGCACATATTATTGTGGTGGTCTATACATAATCTCTTAGGATGGTCTATGTCTGGATCATGACCCTTTATCATTCTTAGATGGGAATATCTATGCTCACTTTATATGGCTTGATGCATATTTTTATTACATGTAAATCCATGTGTTCCCAAGCATTAGCTAGTGATCTTTGTATCACAAAGAATTCGGCCAAGTTCTATCATGGTCATAGACCATGTCACTCGGATTTTTAGTGTTGTTCATGGACCACGGGAGTGTCATTTCTCCCCCTCATGAACATGCTATAAATATTTTAGATGCTTGGAACATTATAGCCTATTGAGTTTCCCTTGTGTACATGTTACACAACGTGAGATTCTATGGGATAACTCTTTTGTGCCTTTTTCGATATCAATCTTTGCATCAATTTTAAAGACCTGGATGGCTAGTCCAGTCATGCCATAAAGTGTATAAAATTTTGTGGTCAACCTATCTGGTTACCTAGGCCTTTTGCCTTTATCATACTGATCTTTTAGCATAGTTTAGATCAGTTGGGAGTACAGTCTCGACCATTTTTATGCCTTGGGCGATTTTTACTTTCTTTATAATCTTAAGGAATTTATATTTCTTTTGCCCATTGGTTCAATGCGGAAACCATTTATTTTTAAATCTTTATAACTCAATGGGTCTTTTATTAGGTGTATATAATGCCTTGGCCGAGTGACTATACTCTTATTTATAAACTCATATATACTCTTATCCATATCATAGAGTTTTGATGTCGAGATTTTTTTCAAGGCATCTGAAGTCTCATAATCCATCTGATCATTTTCTTTTTCATGAGTTTCATACTCTATTTGATCAGTATGGTCATGATCCATGTCATCTTCACCATCTCGGTAAGCCATGTTGGCTTCCGGATTTTTCTTCAAACTCTCTATGTAAAGCTCATACAAGTGCTTTGGAGTTTGGCAATTATTTGCCCAGTGATTACCCATACCACATTTGTGACACAAAAAAGATTTTATTTAAGGTTTAAAAGACACACTTCGACCTCGACCTCGACCACGGCTAAAGCCGGGTGTGGTACTGCGGCCTCGTCCTCGCCCATGTGTCTTAAATGTGTCACGACCTCGTCCATAACCTTTCCCACGGCTAGGGCCGGAATGGTTGTTGTGCTGGACGAGATTACTTTCTTTCTTAGGCTCCAAAATCAGCCTAGAAATGTCGGGTAATGATTTTGTACCAGGAGGTCTCATCTCACTGTTTCTCATTAATAACTCATTATTGGTCTCAGCCAATAGTAAACAGGAGATCAAATCAGTATAGGTGGTGAAACCTCTTTCTCTATACTGCTGTTGCAGTAACACATTAGAGAAAGTCTTGTTCAGTTACTTCTTCACCACATTGTTTCAACATTGAAACTATCTTAAACAGAACCGAGTTGTATTCATCCACAGACTTATAGTATTGAAATCTCAGGTTCTTCCACTCAAATTTTATCCTTTGGTAATAGCACCGTTTTATGGTGATCATATCTCCGCTGTAAGGCGGTCCAAAGTTCTAGTGGATTTTCTTTACTGGGGTACTGATTTCTTTAGACTCTCATTTAGATGGTGGCTAATAACTAATATTGTCATGTATCAATCTTTCTCGTTTGGCAATATTGCCTTATGTGATTCGTTCACCAAGTCCTTTTGACTTTAGGATAACCTCGGTATCCAGTGCCCATTTTAAATTATTATCTCTTTAGAGATTTAGGACAGCATAATCCAAGTTGATTTTCGACATCTCATATTATATATCACTTAATCTTTATAAGAAAATCAATCATATAAATCGTGTGATCAAGCAAACAATCGAGTTAATGCTTTCCTAATAAACAAGTCACACGGCTTAGATATATGTCTAAAATATAAAGTTTTTCCTTTTATAGAACGTTTCTGAAAATATAATTTTTCTGAAAATAGAAAGTTTCCTTTTATAGTAAGTTTCTAAAAATAGAAAGTTTCCTTTTATAGTAAGTTTCTAAAAATAGAAAGTTTCCTTTTATAGCAAGTTTCAGAAAATAGAAAGTTTCCTTTTATAGTAAATTTCTAAAAATAGAAAGTTTCATTTTCTAGAAATATTCTGAAAATATAAAGTTTTTTTTTTATAGTAAGTTTCTAGGGTTTATAAGAAATCGATCATAATTATGTTTTAGGAGATGATCAACTTCAAAGTTTAAAATCGATTTGATCATTCAGATCAATGATGTTTTCGAGATTCAGCAAGCCATTGAGGCTGTGATTTTAATTGATTAACAATCTCATATCGAACTTTAGGTTTAAGAGCTCCGATTTACTCATGGATGGGTTTGGACTTATTAATCTAGGTTGTTAGGGATTTTGCAAGATTTTAATTGTCATAACCTTTAACATCAGACCAAATTCGATTGTTTGTGTTCTCTTTTAGAGTTTCAGACAGTTTACCTTTGTTTAGAGAAGATCTGAAACCGGACCACCAAGAGAAAGAGAGATCGTAGATGGATTAGGGTTTTGACGGCGCAGCTTAAAACGGGAGGTGAGCGCGCATCTGAAATCGGATTGATGTGACGTTTGCGGCACTGGATTCTTCTCGCCGAGAGCTTCAAATTGATAGGTTGATCGTCATCTGAGTCCTTACGGTTAGAGAGATATGACAGTTTGAAATTGCAGCCGAAATTAGGGTTTTAGGTCACTTGACGGCGCGTCTTAGAATAACGATTTAGAGCGCGTCCGACGTCAGATAGAGTCACGGCCGACGGCGTTGGATTCGTCTCGTCAAGAGCTTCAATTTGATATATGGCTCGTCGTCTAGATCCTTACGGTTGAAGATAACGAGCTGTTTGAAGTGGCGCCGTCAATTAGGGTTTTTGAGGTAGCTCGGGATTTCAGAGTTTCGTGCTGATAACGTGTTGTGAAAGTGTGTTTTATTATTGAATCAAAGTGTTCCTTATATAGGAAATACATGGCGACGTGGGCCTAAATACAATGGGCCATAAACGGGCCAAGATTACAAGTAAATATCTAATGGGCTGGACATCCATAAACATAATATTCATAACAGTTATGTAAGTTTTCGAGTGTTTTAAAAGTGAAAAGACGTTTATGATAAATTCGAACGTTGCTTGATTTCCCAAATTTATTTGTCCTCTTCCTACGTCCTTTTCTATAGATCTTTCCATTAAACGATACCCATACCGCTAAATTTTTATATATTACTTTACAAATATCAAATGCATTAACACATGATTACTTCCATTTTTAATTAGAATCTATTCTGTAATGTGGATTTAAAAAGATTTCCAAAGTGAGCCTGATCAGCTTAATGTAATTTGGTGTCTAGTTCGTCAGACTACTCTTTTTAAACCCGTGTTTGGATAAGCCGGAACCGATTAGGTTCCACCCAATAGAAAATGGGACTACATGGTGATGTCAAACCCTAAACCATGATTCTCCATAACAAATAGTCACGTCCTAGAAGTTCTATTATAAATATATATAGACTATTTAGGAAGCCTAAAATTCCTCTGTATAGAAAAACTTGTTTCTGACTTTGGGTTAAACTGTTCTTTTTTTTTGGTAAAAAGGGTTAAACTGTTTATTTTAATACTTTAACCCACTTAGTTTGGTAACCGTTAGAGTTGCATCAGTGCTAATAAACACAATTATTATAATCCTCACAAGCTAGTGGTTTTGATAACTTCTGTACTCCTGAGCTGGAATCATTTTTCTATTGACTATGTCATGCAAGACTACTGAGTTAAAATGGATACTTTCTCATATTATTATGTTATTTCAGTGTTGGATCCGATTTTAAACCTAGTGCAACATTTAGAAGATTTGTAATCCATCACGAACCCTGTATAAAGTCTGATCCAGTATATAGAAAGAGAATGAGTCAAATTACTATTTAAAGAAAAAATAAAAAAACGTTAAGTATAATCGTTAACTGACAATGACAATGTTTTTTGTACGTAAGCAATTCCGTAATTTAATTTGGCTTAATCTTAATCTCTTTACTTATTTAATAGATAGTTTTGATATGAATTCTTCCGGACCTTCTGGTTATAAATATTCTCATATAATGTCACAGAAATCTTGACGTGTATTCTAAATATTCGTAGACAGATATATAATTTGATGCAAATAAATTCTAAAGCTAATAGAAAAACGTTTTTTTTTTTTTTGTAAACAATAATAGAAAAACGTTGCCTTATAAGAAACGAATAAACTAATTAGAGGCAGTTATACTACCGTGTAAAACTACAACAATCTAGCATTTTAAGATGGTAACGTACCTAAGATGATGGACTTAAAAAAAGAAGAGTGTATACAACTCAAACAAATTATAAATTACTAGTTATATAGTATAATTAAATAATCCCATTTTTTTTGCTAAATAATAATCTCATTCTAACGTACGTTATGTGTTGGTCGACCATTACACTCCGAATCGCGATTTTCCACGTTCTTTCAATCAACTCTCTTATGTAGTTTTTTCTTTTTAATTTCCTAAACCGAATTATTTTCAAACGTAATGTTTTTAAAAATACGAAAAAGGAAGTGGAATTCGAACTCCTCTGACGTCAAAAAGGGACTAAGACTCAGTTATCAAAAAAAAACATTGGACCTTTGGTGGAAATCACAACACGCTTTTAAAAATGGCCTAAGAGACTCGAGATTGACCTATTCTCTACATAGACACGTATGAGTTATGTATGCATCGGTCAACCTGTCTAATTTCTAGGGGCTATTTTATAAAATTGATAATCATAGAAAGAGGTGGCGAATGAGGGGGCCACGCGACACTTTGGTGGAATTGTCTCTCTTTCAGTTTCTTTTAGGGGAAGTCAATATCTCTCTACCTGCAACCTGAAAGCTAAGGTTCGTGGATGGTTGTTGTTAGAGTTGGCAATATCTCTCATTAATGATCATGCTTAAAAACTAATTTTTTCTGTAAACTAAAACTAGTTTGAAATGAGTATATTACTTTATATTTTATATGTACATGCATACTATTTTAGATTATGTTAAATTTTCAAATAAAAAAATCTGCAAATACCGATCGATAATCATAAGATAAATATATGTATGGAAGTTGATATACTAAAACCTTTATTTAAAAAAAGTATAAGTGCATATACTTCGACTATGGATATATAAATATATAATGATATATTTTTACACCAGATAAAGATCCATAACAATTTTCATACACATTTACGAATATCGCAGGATATATTGCAGGATATATCTTGATTGAGACGTAAAATATAATTGTTTGACATACAACTCACGTATGATGAGGAAAAACGCGTACGGTCTGATCAAAAAGAAAAAGCGCGTACAGTACGGAATTCCTATAGTCTTAGCTTCGTCCCCACCGTCATCGCCGACTAGTGGTTTTAGCCGCACCGCATTTTCTATTTTCTACTCTGATACATTTAAGCCCATATTTTCTAGATGGACAGGATATACTGCTTTTGTTTTGTGTCATATATTTTATTCGATTTGTACACGATTGGACTATCTATACAGACCCAAAAATAGAAAATGTTATTTGTAACTGATAGTATCCGGCATAAAACCTACCGAAACCATCTTGTCCAAAAAGCTTTCTCCATCCGAGGCATTTCCAAATCGGCAATAGCCCTTTATCATTGAGTTACAGATCATGACCGTTGACTTTGATCCTCTTTCCTTTCATCTTCTTAAAAAGCTCCATTGCGTGCGTAGATCTCCGAGCTTACATTGTCCATCAACAAGCTCCATTTGACCATCTTTGCACAATGCATTAACCATGCTGTTGAGAGTGTAAACATTAAAAACTCCGAGAGATGTTGTCATATGATTAAACTCACTATGAGAGCGTTGCAGGCATCGATGGAAACTACATAAATTTTGTCAGGCAGCAATGTAAAAAACCTAGTGAGCTCCTCTTAGTTATTGTAGCGTGCACATAAGTCTCAAATCAACAAATCGGAAACAGAGTCATTGGAGCCACAGTTAGTATGCGTTGAAACCAATGAAGTCACAATCTATGCCCTGGAAGCGCCACTCCTCCTAAGCATCCAAAACACACAGCCCTTTGCATCAGATAACCTTCCATGGATCATTGCGCTTAGAGACAAAGTATATATATGAGGAGCAGAGTGATATAGCTTCTATTCTATCGAGCTTTGAAAAAATAATTTTTTTTTTTTTTTTGCCTCTTCTAGTTTGAGATGGATGCATTTGACAGTTTGAGGAAGGAATGGTAAGATTGTATTGGATTGCATAAGGTGACTATTAAGAAAAGTACTAACTTAGCAGTCACAGACATGATTGCATTGAATCTAGAGAAGCTAGCAAGTGACACCAATGAACAACACATAAAAGAGTCTTGTTGGCTAATTGCCATCCCTTAAGATTCAAACCCCACAACAAAATACAACAACTCTCCTTCCTAACCAGATGCAAGTAAATTACAAGTTATATCTCTATCAACGCAACAGTCCAACACACCTAGCTCCACCTAAGGTGGAATGATCCTGACATATTTTACGAATTCATTATGTTTGGAAACAAAGAAAATATGCGCAGAAACTATGTCAAGATTATCGCAAAAAGGCCCAAGTAAAAGTAAATAATTTATGAGGACTCAAAACACAAAGCACGAAAGTTTTAAAGAGACAATTCTCTTTTTAATTTGATCTGAAAAGACTACAAGTGTGTGTGTGTGTTTAAAAGCCACCACGAAGACGGAGGACCAAGTGAAGGGTCGACTCTTTCTGAATGTTGTAGTCAGCCAAAGTGCGACCATCCTCTAGCTGCTTCCCAGCAAAGATGAGACGCTGCTGGTCCGGTGGGATGCCTTCCTTGTCCTGAATTTTGGCTTTGACGTTGTCGATAGTGTTGGAACTTTCCACCTCAAGAGTGATGGTCTTGCCGGTCAAGGTTTTGACGAAGATCTGCATGCCGCCACCACGAAGCCTGAGGACGAGATGAAGAGTGGACTCTTTGTGGATGTTGTAATCAGCAAGAGTCCTGCCATCTTCGAGCTGCTTACCGGCGAAGATCAACCTCTGCTGATCGGGAGGGATACCTTCCTTATCCTGGATCTTGGCTTTAACGTTGTCGATCGTGTCGGAGCTTAACACCTCGAGGGTGATCGTCTTTCAGGTAAGAGTCTTAACGAATATCTGCATCTGATAAATTCACCCAAAAACAAATTAACGAAAATCCAAACAGAGAAAACAAATCAGTTCCACCAACCAATAATACTCGTTTTATACTAGAGAAATACACCGACCAAAAGTAAGGCGGTCAACTACTAACGAACATGAGATGACACGTAGATATATGTCTAACTTCGTGCTTTGTTTCCTTTTCCTTTTATTAATGTGATCATGGGCTTTTCCTTTTTTTTTTGGACCTGGGGCCCATTCATATATAACCTTTTTTGGTTTATAAAAACCACATTCAGTTGAAAAAGGCGTTATTAGGTCTTCCTCTTCGAAAATCTGTTTCATAAACCTAGGTCCCTGCTATCGAGAGAGGGATAACAAACAACTCTGAGATTTCTCCCAAACGAAAGTTATTTAGTGTTAAGGTAAGATCGTCCCTGTAACGGCTTTTGCTCGTTTTTTTTTCCTTACTTCCAAGTAGTTCCAACTTGTTTTCTCTGTAAGTTTTAATTGTTTCCTAAGGAAGGAATCGATGATGGGGCTTTTTGTAGTTTCCTCTTTCTCTTTCTAACTAGAAAAAATATAAGTTTTGTATTCGTCTATTATGTCCATTGTTAGGGCCTCATTGAGTATTTTTGATCACGCCTTATATGAACAGAGTTCTTATGGTACCAACTATCTTTATGCGAATTTTAAAACTGTTTCAATGCAGATCTTGTTCTGCATGTTTTTATTTTTTTTAAAGCCTACTTTTTAACTGTTTTACTGCGGGTATTAGCTTGACTGATCTCTCTGTATGTGTAAAACCTTGGACAGTACCTTTTTAAGAAATTGTTTCAGTGCAGATCTTTCCATCAAACTTAACATGTCTGGCCATATGGAGAATCCGGTGATAAGCTTGAAGCTACTCATAGACCAAGAGAAAAACAAGGTTGTATTCGCCGAAGCTGGTGAAGATTTCGTAGATGTACTCTTTAGTTTCTTGACGTTGCCAATGGGAACTATCGTTAGATTGCTTGAGACGCATCAGAAGTCAAAGTCAGTCCCCATCGGCTGTTTCAACAATATCTATGCAAGTGTAGCGAGTATGGCCATGAAGCATTTCAGTTCCCAGGCTTCTAAACAGATGCTTCTGTACCCTGGGAGTTTGAATCAGGACAAATGCCAAAAGACTAAGTTGAGGATAGATGATTCACAGGCCTCTAAATGTTTCATGTGCCCTATGTTTGTGCGAAGCGGGCAGTGCAGCAAAGAGTATAGCAATTTCAACACCTCGAGGTGTAGCTGTGGGAATTTGATGAACGAAATCATTCAGTTCCAAGGAGAAGGAGGAAGTGGAGGGAATGGTGGAGTGTTTGTGAGGAGTAGTGCAGGTCATACTTCGTTCATGATCTCTGATGATTTGAAAGTGGAAGTTAACTCTGTTGTGTCTACACTTAAACTTCTTAACGGTCTTGGCTACCCAAATTGCGATAAGCTGGTTGAGATGATTCTTGACATCAATCTCCAAGAGGCAAATATTCTCTACTTAAATATTTCATGTTATGAGTTTTTTGAATATTTAAACGTCGTCATCACGTTCTTTAACAAATTAAGTTTCGTCTGAACTTTTTTAGGTGGCGACTTTGCTGGAGTGTTTGTTCACATCGGAGACTCCATTGACGGATACATTTCTGAAAAAGAAAAGCTCATGCGGTATTAAGAGGATGCTGAGTCCTCCTGCCTTGATCGAAGAAGAAGAAGAAAGGGAGTCAAAAGCTGATCAAACGATAACGCTGAATGCATATGTTAGGAAGAAGGAAGGGAACATCATGTATGTTGAGTGTGGTGAAGATTTTGTTGATCTTCTTTTCACTTTTCTTGCTATGCCTCTAGAATCTGTATGGGGATCAATATCGGGAAACGGAATCGTACTTGGATGCCTTGGGAACTTGTGCAAAAGCTTCAAGGAGTTGAGCGTTGTTGATTCAGGAAGAGAAGGGTCGGGTTTAAAGAGTGTTGTACCTCATTACTACAAGTGTCATGAGAAGCAGCAGCAGCTGCTTGATGTACTTGTCACTATACATAAGCCACCAACTTACTACCGTTTTGTATCCTTCTCTGTGGATCATTATAGAGAGTACTGTTTGACTGAGAAGTCTGATAAGCGACTTGTGTATGGTTGGGATAAACTCTTGCCTGTGACGTGTAAAGATCCAAAATCGGAAGGAAACAACAACAGCGCTGGGTTTGTGAAGAAAGGGACAAAGTTCATGGTGACTGATGATCTGATCATTACTCCTTCCAACTCAGCCTCAGTTTTGGGAATGCTAAAAGATAAACAGATCAGTCTAGATGATGTTGAATGTCGAGTGATCTGTATAAAACAAGTAGAGGTAAAAGAAGCTTAATTGTCAAAGTTCTTTGATTTCCAACAAATACATAGTAACCAAATTATATATATATATATATATATATTATATATATATATGCATTAATTTTGCAGGTGATTAAATTACTGAGAGCTTCATTGGTGAGTTTTTCTGCCTTGAGCACTGGTCTTCTAGCTATGGAGTCATCTTCAACAAGTGTTCCTGAAAGCCGGTTTTATAAGAAACCCAAGATTGAGACTTGAGAAGCAATCTTCTGACTGTTTCAGTTACTATAATAATATTAGTTTTCTTGGACATCTACTTTTAGTATGATGATCTTGTCATTTTCTTTTGTTATTTTTTTGTGAGACATTGAAGTTTTGGATATATATGAAAATTATTTATTACTAATATCTTTAAGCTTCAGAAACAACTCACTGTGGTTACGTAGTTAAGGGGAGAAGCTCAATGGGTTGTGTTTGGTTTTACTTAATGGCTCCTGGATTCTGCTTTTGACCGATTGTTTCAGTTAATATCAGGATTTTTAACTTTAATTAAGAAACGTACGTACGCTGCTTTTATTATGGAACTTGATTTTGACGACGCCAAAGGAAAGAAACTTCGCATGAGAGATTATGGAACATCGACGCTTAAAAAAGCAGTATTTAAAGCTGAAATTCAAAGGGAAGCGCAAAAGGTTTGGCTTCTTTTTGTTGTTGTAGCTTCTAAGTTAAATGGATCTTTGATGTTGATGACACTTTAATGTTCTGCTCATTCAATGACCCTCTCGAAAAAAACTGGTCCATCGTATTGACTCCTCAAATATTGGGAGAAAGCTCAAAGGTTGCTTTTTTTGCGCTTAATATGGGCTTATTTGGTACTAGTGAACAGTTGCCATTCCTATTTAATGTAATGCCGCTCGGTCTGAATATATATATTGGTGTGCATCCTTGAGGGTTTTTATAGGAGTGTCTTCCAAACTTCTTTCTTCTCTTTCTCTTGTTCTCCCTTTTCTTCTTTTTTTTCTTTCTTTCTTTTCTTTTCACCAAAGTGGCTGAAATGTCAGAGGAACCAAAGTTTACTTTGAGGCTCATTATTGACGAAGAGAAGAAGAAGATCGTTTTGGCTGAGGCTTGTAGAGATTTTGTTGATGTTCTCTTCAGCCTAATGACACTGCCAATGGGAACCATTGTCGGATTGCTTAAGAAGCATCAAAAATCCGAGATTGGATGTTTTGGCAACCTCTATAAAAGTGTTGCGGACATGAGCACTGACAGTTTCATGACTGGAGCTTGCAAGCAGATGTTGCTTAATCCAAGGAGTGTGAAGGAGGCCGAATGCAAAAGGCTTAAGCTCAACCTGAACCCTACTACCGATCACCACCTCAAGTACTTTAAGTGCTCATATTTCTCAAGCTGCAACATGTGCAGTGATTTTAGTGGCTCTGATTGTGCTTGTGGAAGGTTGATGAACCACGAAATCGAACTGTCTGAAGAAGAAGATCAGATACAAAATGATGCTGTTGGAGTGTTTGTAAGTGGCAGGTCTTCCCATCATCACGACGACTTGAAAGTGTCTCTTGATTCGACTGGTCTTGTCTTGAATACTCTCAACAGTCTAGGATGTTCTGATGTTAGTAAGCTTGGGGAACAGCTTCTTGATATTGGTCTCAGTGAGGTACCTTCCTTTTCTTTTAATTATTATTATTGTATAGTGTGTGGTACAAACATGTTTTTGACTTATCTTGATGTTGTTGCTATATATATATATATAGATTATGCGTCTTCTTGAGTGTGTATTCTCCTCAAATACCCCCTTGACAGACGCTCTCTTGAAGAAGCAAAGTCCACAAGATATGACAAACATGCTCAAGTTGTTGACTCCACGCATGGAGACTAAAACAGATGCATCAGAACCAGAATTTACTATTGATGCCATAGTGAGGAAACAAGACATGAAGATAATGTATGTTGAATGTGGAGAAGACTTTGTTGATCTTCTTTTCAGTTTTCTAGCTGTCCCTCTGGAGTTTGTATGCGATTCTAGTTCGGGATGCATTGGGAACTTGCGTAGAATCTTCAAGGATTTGAGTGTTGATAAAGGAAAGAAGAGTTAGCTTCCAAATGTGTACTTCCTCATTACTATAAACTGCAGAAGCAGTTGTCAAGTATCAGCACTGAAGAAGCGCCCGTTTATTACCGTTACAGGAATTCTAATCCACGCCAGCCTGACTACAGTTTGACTACAGATTGTGATCGGACTCCGCTGTATCGAAAGGACAGAATAGTTCCTGTGAGAGTGATTGATCCAAAGTCAGAGAAGGGAAGTGGGTTTGTGAAGAGAGGAACAAGGTTTACAGTTTCAGATGATGTGATAATCACACCTAGGGATGTTGTATAGGGTAACCCAACCCAATCCAACCCTATTTAGCTTAAACCCAACCCTAAGTGACCCTAATCCTTTTAAACCCATTAAAACTATGTAAAATAGGGCTGAACCCTTTAAACCCTTTAAACCCTTTATATTTTTTTTCTTATGTAAACACATAGTTTCTGATTGAAATAAACAAGTTGCTCTCCACCTTGATAACAAATCAGTAATCATCATTGATAATCAATTTAAACTCTCTTAAAATAAAATATCAAACGCTAATCATCAATCACAAGTTTCTAAACAAAACCAGTAAACTTTCCTCTAAGAGAACAAAATGGGTTTTGAAACAGTCACTGTATAAGTTTCTCTCTATACTCTGTCTTTAATTCAGTAGCCTTATCCAAATAAACTTTCTTATCCTAAATAGCCACTTAATACAACCCGAGTTATATCACGATAGACAAATAACCATGCAACCTAGGGAAGAAACAAAGAGTAGAGCAACTCACTTCTTCTGTCAAAGACTTCCACTTTTCACTTCGTAGCTTTGCAACCTACAATCATATAGAAAGCACAGTCTATAAAACCTTCACATAGAAAACACAAGCACACTAATCATGTATAGTAACAAACTTGTTTATGACACACAGGCATATAGAAAGCATAGGTTTATTTTCAATTGAAAGCAAATGAAACTCGAATAGCATAGGTTTATTTTCAAGTTTCTATCAGTAGCTAAAGGAACTCTACTGCCTTACCCGCAGCCTCTTTTTTTGTCAATGCTGAACAAGTAAGATGAACCAAATTACAGAATCAAAACAAATAAGCTCATCAGGTAACAAGTAGTAAAGATGTAAAGATGAGCTAACCCATTCTCAAAAACAAATCAAACACACATGAGTACATGATTGTTACCTCAACAATGCTTGAAACCCAAATCGGAGGAGATAAGAGAGAGGTCGAGTCTGAGGACAGAGAGCTCACGCCGGAGATTGCTCGATCTCGAAGTTGATTGAAACCCACCGACTGAGAATCTAAGATGTTGAAACCCACCGACTGAGAATCTGAGATGTTAAAGCCCTCGTCGACGAGATCGATTGAAACCCTCGACTCCTCGATCAATGGCGACTGAGATCGATTGATGGCGACGAGAACGAAGACTGAAACCAACTCCTTGAGTGATGGCGACGAGAACGAAGAAGAAAGCTTTGATCAAAGAAGAAAACGTCGTAGTTTAGTTTAAAAAAATATAATGACTAATAGGGCCTAGCCCTTTCAAAACCCTTTATTATCTAGTCCAACCCTAAATGAGCCCGATATGGTTTACAGATAAAACATTAGGGTTTAGGGCTTTTAAAAATTTCAATGGGCTGGTACTACCCTAATTATAAGAACCCAATACAACATCCCTAATCACACCTATGGGTTGCTTGAGCACATCAATATGTTTGCTTAAGAAGTATGGGATTAAGGCAGATGATGTGGATGTTCAAGTTATTAGAATCCGTGAAGCAGAGGTAATCATTTACTTGTTTCTCTAGTAATATAGTTTATCCCTCCTCCTGTATTTAACAAAAACTCTTCAAGTGTCTGTCAGGTAATGAATGTGTTGAGAGCTTCTTTGGGGACATGCTCTGCTTTGAACACTGCTCTATGGAAGTTGATTGCAAAGAAGCCAAAGATGGAGACATAAAGAATCAACAACCTTTGCTATTTGTAGTTGGAACAATGTTGTTGTTAGACTATTTTGAAATCCACATTTCCCTGCTTCTTTTCTCTTTGTATTTTGGTCCTCTTGACTTTTAAGTGTTTTTCAACTTGGCTTTGAATTTATGAAACTCTCAAACCCTCTTTGTCGTCCAGAAGTGCTGGGAATAATAATATTTCATTTAAATAAATAAATAAGAAAATTAATGAGATGATCGGGGACAAATAGGAAACGAGGAACAAAAGGAAAGAGAGAAAAATTTGGTTAGCCCTTTCGCCTCCGTCGTAATCCGTTTGAGAAGAAGTAAAGTGGATAGAGAGAGAGAGAGAGAGAGAGAGAGAGAGAGAGAGAGAGAGAGAGATCTCGGACTTGTTAGGGTGCGTCGTCGGTGTAATGAGCAGCCAGCTTTTACTCCTCTTCTTCTTCTTCTTCGTTTATTTTTGTTTTTGTGGGGATCTGTTTGTTTGTTAGGGTTTGATTGCGATTTTTGGAGTTGGCAGGGAGAATGCTTCAGATACGACTAAGGAGGGATTCTCCAACGGAGACTGGTAGCGGAGCAAGACCTTCGCCCACGGAAACAGTTACCGTAGCCTGTCCCGACCATCTGGTCCTCGCCGACCTTCCTGTCGCCAAAGGGATCGGTTCCGTGACTCCCACCACCGTGATCAAGCCCGTGGGACGCCGTTTCTCGCAGGCAGCTAGGGGAGAGAGTTCATTTCTGCGTCCGTTGCGATTTCCCCATTGCAATCTATGGCCGTCTGGTAACCCCTTGTTTTTATGATTTATGTTTAAAAGGGGGGAGGGAGGGAGGGAGGGAGGGAGGGGGAGTTCTTTGTTTCATTCTTGTATATGGATTGAACTTGCTTTGTTGTTTGTTTGATTGACATTAACAGAATCCATGTGATCATGCCTTTTGCCTCGAATGTGCTCGCAGTGACTCCATCTGCTATCTGTACGTCTTTCAATCTTCTTACTATTCCCCTACTACTTGTCCTTTCCAACCTCTTATGAACCAACATGTCGCTTTAATTGCTTTCATCTTAATTACTATCTTATGTGAGGATATTATTTGTAATCAACAAATGTTTAGAGACCTGCAGTTTTACTAGTATTGTAAGCTTTTCGTATGTAGATTGTTTCGTAATATCTTTATACACATTTCTTAGGCACTCGAGGGTTTGTCAGATTGAAATCTTTCTTGTTCTCTCTTTTGTGTGTTATTGACCAGATGTGATGAACGTATTCAAAAGATTCAGACCATCAAGATGATGGAAGGTATCTTCATCTGTGCTGCTCCTCACTGCCTCAGGTCTTTCCTCAAGAAACCTGACTTTGAATCCCATGTCCATCACCTCCACGCCTCCCTTTTACTACCCGATCCTTCTGATAAAGAAGACGGCAACGACTCTGACGTTCAGAGCACTAAGCAGCAATCTTCTGCTTCTGAATCCACTTTGCGTGCCCCCTTAAGATCCCAGCTGCCTTTACTACACAGGTCTTCTTCTTTGTCTAAGCCACTTTCTGGATTTGGGAGTTACCCTGCTGACAACGATAACTCTCGTCCTCCCGGTTTCGAAACCGCCAGTCCTAAACCTGGAATCCGGTTCCCAGATTACCCTCCGCCTATGAATATCATGCAACCCCCCACCATGCCCATTCCCATGAATGCTTTGCCTCAGCAGTTTAGTTTTCCGCCTTATCCAACCGCTGATGGATCCTCTCAGCAATTCTACAATGGTGCACCTTTTGAATTAGCAAGACCAGAAGGCAGCGGCTCAGAACACGGTTCCGCCCCAGGGTATCAGCAGCAGCAGCCGCAGCAGCCTGCGCCAATGATGAATCCCAGTTTCCAAGGATCTTATCCCCCACAGTCGTCATGGAATCCCGGTATGGCACCGCCTCAGACGACTCAGCAGGCTAACAGGGGTGGTAGAGACGCTCAAGGTTTTGGGTGGCAACAAGATAACCGTGATGGTTTTGGGCAGGAGTAGTAACTATTAGACTAGTTTCAACTCTTCTTCTTTTATGTGTACTGTTTAAACTATTTGTTTGAAAGTTTCAATAAGTGTTTCTGGGACGCTGTCTTTTTTTGCTTCTGACTTCGATTAAACCCCAATTTTGAAAAAAAAACTGTTCCCGACAAATCAAACTGAGTTGAGCCCAACAAAAATGTTGAGTCAAGTTGACATCAAAGCTGCATGATACAAGTGAGATTAACAGGTACACGTTCAAAAAAACAATCTATATGTAAAATCAGCAAGTGGCTCTCTAAATACTTCTTATCTTAGAACCAAAGTCTCTCTTTCTTGATCAGTGTGAATCCGTTTAAGGTTTTTGAATGTCTTACTTTGCTTATTGGCGATGGCGAAGATGTTGTCACAGTTGTAGGACCTATTAGGATTGTTTATATTCTTCATTTATTGAGGTTTTGCCATTTTCTATAAATACAGCCATTCTTCTTACCTAATAGTTTGTTTTCCACCCGCAATATAGAAAACCATTGCACACATGTAACATGTAATATGTCCAGTCATCTGCACATGTCTCATCATCTTTAAGAAAAAAGTGAGACAAAACAAAAGGTCCTGATATGGTAAAGCAATTTGTCATCTTTTTTTTTTGTATTGGCTTCAGGTAAATACTCACATAACAACAGTTGACAGACTTTTTTTTCTTATAATTGGATTCTTCACTATTCACCAACACTTTGAATCTCAGCCAGCATTTTTCTAAAAGAAATTGCATATAATTTGTAATCTTCAAGGGGCTAATGGGTATATAGTCTAGACTTCGGTATTCTGATGATTAGTGTGGTTTCTTCTTTTCTATATTGTTTTCGCACTAACCTACTATAATATGCAACTGGAGGCTGTCTTGCTATGAGGCATATTGTTTCAAATGGATTCTCCAATTATGAACCATAATGATACATAGCAATCTTTGCAAGACACCATTATTTCACATTATGAGACTGGAAGAAAACTGAGATCTCTAGAAACTTTTTCCCCATGTTTTTATTAATTATTGCGATCCCCATATAAATTTCAAAACTTTTAAAAGTTAATCATTGTCGTGATTTTCATGATTAATCACAAATCATTATGACCGAACAAAGATAATATAATGTATACTAACACTTGATGTTAAACTAACTATCATGTGGATTCCTTTGTGTTTGTTAAATATAATTCATTGCAGATTCTTTTGCTGCAATGTTCTTTTTGGGTCTTCTTTCATTTCCATGCAAGTTTACACTCTTCATATATCCTTAGAAAAATTAGAATTCATTTTAATTGCACAAACAAAAGAAAAAGTTCCCTTTCTAAAATCATGATAGAAGCGTATTATACTAATTGGTAAAAGACCAAAAGAGCAAATCTGGTTAGTGAGAGTATATGTAAAAGCCCAGATTAGTGGCATTGATTGCGTTGAGGTTAATGGCTGATGGGAATAATTGTTACGTTATTTGACGTTTGATAAAAAAGTTCCCTGATATATATATATATATATATATATTTGATGGCTTTCATGAAACAAAGAGAGATTTACGTTTTAGGTCACATTATGACTTTATCTATCATAAAAGGTCACTTTCTTCTACTGAGGTACTTTATGGGATTGAAAAGACAAAGCTATCCTCATTTTAATGTTAAAATAACGACGACAATTCTTTCATCACCGACGACGGCAATTCAATTTCCGGCCATAACTACAGCAAGTCCTCTCAATTCGCCTCATACCTTTGCTCAAACCCATTAATTTTGCTGAAAAAGAGAACCATAATCTCTTCAATTTTGAGTGTCTCCACGGATCTGTGAGCATATGAGCTCAGACGGGCCGGCTCAGCTCGCCGTATGATCTTCGGAGGAGATCAAAACTCTGAAGGAACCATGATTTCTCAGACCGACGACGCCAACGTAACATTGCACTTTGTAGATCTGTAAAATTATGGAGCCAACGGTCGTTGAGTGTGCGTCTTATACTCTGTCTTGATTCCTTCTTGGTCATATTTGTTCTGCCCGTGAGAAGAAGAGAGAGATTAATGATCATCCTTTTGCTGCTAAGATCATCTCGAAAACTAAGGTCTAAATCTCTATCTTTGCTCATCTTTATGTTGGCCATCGAGCTAGTGAAAATATTTTCTTTTTACAGGAGATTATTTGAAAGCAATAAGGTTGTTTTTTAGATAGGAAAATGCTCTCGTCTGGCATTAAGTTTAGTAGGTCGTTATGTGATTTTTTGTTGATTTATCTTGCATTAGGACATGGATGGCCATCAAAGAATCAAAGTGAGTTTGCATATTTTAATGTTACATGAATGTTGTGCTATTTTATAGTTGAGCTAGTGAGGGTAGATTCTTGCATTAGGACATGGATAGTCTTCATGGATTTGTGAACATATGATATCTCCGACGGACCGGCTCATCTCTGCTGTATGATCTTCGGAGGAGATCAAAACTTTGACGGAACCATGATTTCTCAGCCTGACGTCAATGTAACCTTGCGTCTTATACTCTGTTTTGTTTTCTCTTGGGTTAGGCCATTCTCTTAGAGGAACAATTGTTTCATCCTTTTGGTTTATCAAAATAAGTAAAATGTTTTCCTTTGTGTTTCCTTTTGGTTTATTAGGTTTGTGGTGCCGCATCAAAAGTAGGGAAGAGGAAGACAAACAACACGGATGTACATGGGAGGGGGCTACGAGTGGACAAAGGCATGTCTATTGCTTGTGTTAAAATTTGTATCCATATGTACAACAAAAAAACAATTAACAAACATGTACACTGATGAAGAGTTATCCACATGTACAACAAAGAACAATTAACAAACATGTACACGATGTAGAGCTATCCACATGAACGATCCATATATACATCAATTTAGATTGTTCTTGCTTTTTAAGTTAGTTCTATTGCTTGGGTTCAAAATTGGTTTCATATGTACAACAAAGACCAGTCAACATGGGAACATTTTCCTCATAATCAACTTGTACATGGATATTGCTATCCACATGTTCACTGAATTGTGTGTGTGCCTCATATAGGTATCCACGCGTACATATTTACTCATTGATAAACTGAGAAGCTATCCACATGTTCACTGAATTGTGTATGCTTTGACTTATACGTTTCATATTTACTCATTGATAAACTGAGAGATAACTTGCATTGTCTTCTTTATCTACAACATTCCAACAATTTACTGAGGGAAGAGACTTTGAGAGAAAATACACACAGTTTCTGTGATTAACTAGCAAAAAAAAAGAAACACAAAGGAAAAAAAGTATTTGCTTTCTATTCAGTAATGCATTCCTCCTCTTTCACATCCTCAGGCTTTTTAGTCCATTGTGATGATAAAATCTAGAAAAAAAGAAGCTCCTCGGAGAAAAAAGGTATTTGCTTTCTTTGTCCTTATCTAGAGAATGAGAAAGGTTGTAGCTTTAGATCTTTGTTGCTCTAAAGAACGTGACTGTAGAGTACTTAAACCCATGGATTATCTGTTTCCACAGTCACATTGCAGCTAGCCTTGAATCCCATAAGAAGATTTCTATTTTAGTGGAAAACTCGGGATTGGCTCATAAATCATTATTGTCTGATTGGTGAGACATTACCTTATTTAGTACTTGGAACTTTTGTTCTTGAGTTGACTTCTGATCTTCACAACATGACCTGACGGTGGAGTTCATGTTTTATTGTCCTCATTGTTGCTGTTGTTGCCCACCGTAAGTTCCTCAAGCTAAGAAACACAAGAATATTCCAAATCTTAAGATGGGATTCTTCAATTTTGCAAAAAGATTGAAACTTTGTAAGAAATTGACATCACTTTCAAGAAAAAAGGCAACTACCTACAAGCTAATACCTTTGGAACATGGAGGAAGAACATAGTAAGCATATTCTTAGTTTCTTCCAACAAAGAAGACAAACCATAGTCACTAACACAAAAAATCAACTCCTCCGATGGCGTTCCCAAATTCCAACCCCCACTCTTGTGATAATCCATCCGAAGAAGGAGACGACGAGGATGGAGTTCGATTGTTCGAGGAGACCCTCTTCCGTCGCCACCTAAACGATCCAGCGGTGGTTGAGACTGAATGTAAAAAAATTCAAGTAGGAGGAGAAGAACAGAAGACGGAGGAGGATGTCAGATTAGTGGTTGGCGGCGGAGGAGAAGAAAATGCGGTGAGAAGAACATAAATTTTCTTTTCTGTTAACTGCTGAGAGAAAAAGGATATAATCGTAATTTTATGTTCTTTTTTGCTTTGAAAACGTGAATAAAGTGCTTCAGTAGCAAAATGTGACTTATTGTGACATTATAAAGATGAAAAGTGACTTAAGACGTAAATTTTTCTGAAACAAATACCAGCGCATGAGATAATGAAATACTGTACGTGGGGACTCTTTTCCTCACTTGAAGAACTTATACATACACACGCTTCAACACATTATGCTTGGTAAGCATCGAACTCTTCCTGTTGGTCTGACATGACTTATTTTACGTCTAGTTTAAGTAACACTTTGAAAAATCCTACGATTAATATTGTTTTTTATGTATACAAACTCAACTCTCAGTGACTCAAATACATAACTTATTCCATCACACACGATGAAACTGACAAAATAATACTTGCAGACAGAAAAAAAAGAGAGAGAGAGAGAGAGAGAGAGAGAGAGAGACAAAACAACAAATGAGATTGATGGCGTGAGATTGCTTTTTCGCTTTTCTGCTTTTTCTGGGCTCTTTAGGTTGGAATCTTTGAAAATCCAATGCATATCTTTACTTATATTTGAATATATATATATAATATGAGAATAGTTTGTATTTATTTTCTACCCCAGTTAGATATCTCTTCTCACATCTCTATATGACATATGTTATCTCATATCTCCATGACCTATATTATTTGCAGCCAAACCATAAACGTTAAATGGATGAAACAAAAGTACTTCGGTAAGTTACAAACAAAAAAAAAGTACTTCGGTAGCTGTAAATAAAGAGACGATTTCAAAAATAGAAGAGAAAACAAAAGATCCAAATACAGTGTTTTTGTAGTTTACAAAAAAAAAAAAATACAGTGTTTTACGATTAGAAAACGCGATCCAATCTTTAATGTCCATATATGATTTTACATTTGACGTGTATAAACAACTACACATACAATATCTCCAAGGACGAAATTATCAAAATACTATACTAGCCCAATATTTAACTAGATCTAAAATATAATTTAGAGTAAAAATGTTCAAACCCTTTTTATTTTCAGTATATAATAAAATAAAAATAAATTTATTTTATAAATTGAATCATTTATTTATTTATTGTTCATTATTCTTTTTCAACAAGAAAAGAGTACTATTAAAATATAAAATCAATTGTATCATCAAACTACTACATTTCAAAGCTAAAAAAAAATCAATGGAAATGGTCCCAAAGTAAGATAAATATATATACATAGTTTAACGTTGTATATGTACGTTTCTTTAGCTTAGCCGACAGATAGCAAGACAGTCTAGAAGACTCATTTGTCAAGGTAAATAATCTATGGGAAAATTCATTAAAAATACACGGACTGTATTTCTTTTGCTGAAAAAATACACAAACTTTTTTGGCTTCCTAAAAAATACACAAACTAATTTTGATTATCCATAAAATACACGAACTTTTAAATTTTGAAGGTTTCACACCTCGATTTTAACGGTGTAAACAGTGACTAACAGAATAGTAAGACGCCGTTAGACGTCGTTAACTCTGATTAAAAAGTTCATGTATTTTATGAACAACCAAAATTAGTTCGTGTATTTTTTGGGAAGCCTAAAAAGTTCGTGTATTTTTTCAGCAAAGTTAATTTAGTATATGTATTTTTAAGGAATTTTCAAATGGAGTTTGGATATTTCATATACTATTCAGAGGCTAAATATCTGGATCCAATACATATCCAAAATTTTATATTTGAAAACTTTCGGTTTGGTTTTGGACCGAATATTTCCGGTTCAGTTTCGATCCAAGTTTTTAAATCCGGCTAAAATATCTAGACCTAATCTTGACATTAATTTTAGCCGGATTCAAAAACTTGGATTGGAACTGATCCGAAAATATTCGGTCCAAAACCAAACCGAAAGTTTACAAGTATTTGTTGGGTCCAAAACTCTTCCACTTGAAAGAATTGAAACCAAAAAGAACTGATCCGAATAGACATAAACCTAATAAAATCGACATGAATAGATTCAATCCGACAAGATCTTTCTGCTAACAATTTTGTTATTATTTTTGCAATATTTTTTAGTTTTGTTTTTGTAACAGAAATATTTTTAATTAATATGAAACTTTCAATGTAAAATTTAGAGTTGTTTGTGAATTTTTAGATATATATATGATAGATTTCGACTAAATTGGACTAAACAAATATTTGTAAACTTTTGGTTTGGTTTTGGACAGAATATTTTTGGGTCAGTTCCGATTCAAGTTTTTAAATCCGGCTAAAATGTCTAGACATTTTACAAATATAAAATTTCGGATCTGTATCATGTGATAGAGAATGTGTTTTTTTCAGGTCTTTGGGTCGGGTTTAGGCCGTTTTTTCCGGATATGGATCTTTCAGATCGAAAATATTTGGTCCAAAACCAAATCGAAAGTTTACAAATATAAAATTTTGGATATGTATTGGGTCCAGATATTTAGCCTCTGAATAGTATATGAAATATCCAAACTCCATTTGAAAATTCCTTAAAAATACACATACTAAATTAACTTTGCTGAAAAAATACGCAAACTTTTTAGGCTTCCCGAAAAATACACGAATTAATTTTGGTTGTCCATAAAATACATGAACTTTTTAATCAGAGTTAACGGCGTCTAACGGCGTCTTACTATTCTGTTAGTCAATGTTTACACCATTAAAATCGAAGTGTGAAACCTTCAAAATTCAAAAGTTAGTATATTTTATGGACAATCAAAATTAGTTTGTGTATTTTTTGGAAAGCCAAAAAAGTTTGTATATTTTTTCAGTAAAAGAAATTCAGTCGGTGTATTTTTAAGGAATTTTCTCCTAATCTATCGCTCACTGATCACTATTTGATATTTAATCAAAACCATTATTATTATTTTTAAAGAAACAAAGTTGAGAATGCAAGTGAACCTTCTTTTTCAACTAACAAAGATTTGCACAGATTTTATCTGACACCTGCAAAGTCCAAAATTTCCAGGCCCATTGCAATTTCAATATATTTATTAATTTAAAAAAAGATTTAGTATAATAGAAATAATTATATAGTTTTGATGTATCTTCATCTCCTTTGTCTTTCAATGTCCGTTGATATCAGACGAATGCTTCAGACATAAACAACTCTTACAAAAAACTCTCACTAAGCAAAAAAGCAGAGAGTAAAAGAAGGATCACTCATCGTATTTGTCTCATGAATCTATCCGCCGACCAAGATAGCGTCGGCGCAGAGGAAGTAGCTCCGCCGTCTCAACCACATCGGCTATCCACATCCTGCGATGTTCACCCAGAGGAGCGCTTCTCCGGGTTTTGCCCTTCCTGTCTCTGCGAACGCCTCTCCGTCTTAGATCACAACGGCGCTCCGCCGCAGCCGGCGTCTTCTTCTTCCCGGAAACCAGCCACCGCAGCATTGAAAGCTCTCTTCAAGCCCTCCAGTGCGAATGGGAACGGTCGGGTGAGAGCAGGTTTCTTCCCGGAGCTACGGCGAAGCAAATCGTTTTCAGCAAAGAACAAGGAAGGAATATCAGGGGGGTTAGAGCCACAGCGTCGGTCTTGTGACGTGAGGCTTCGTGAGGAAAACAGAAACAGAGAAGGTGGGAAGATGGAAGATGAAGGTAGGAAGTCAAGCGTGAGTGAGGCAGTTGCGGAGGAAGAAAAAGGAAGTGAGTGTGAGATTGTGAATGAAATGATAGAGGAGGAAAAAAGCTGCGAGATTGCGGAAGAGAAGGCAATGAAGGAGTACATGGATCTCTATCCACAGACAAAGAAGCCATCCTCCGTCAGAAGCTTCCCTTTCTTTTCGGCGGCCTCTGTTTTCAGCAAGAAGCTTCAGAAATGGAGGAACAAGCAGAAGAAGAAGCCACGGAATGTACAGCTCCCTGTGGAGAAGGCACAGCCTAGAGATACGCAATCGGAGATCGCCGGCCGGAGATCTAGCGACACTGATCCTAGATTCTCCCTCGACGCCGCCGGTAGATTCTCCGTGGACATAGGTCGCATTTCGGTGGACGAGCCGAGAGCGTCGTGGGATGGCCATTTGCCTCCGTTGGCTAGGGTTCCTCCACCGCCGTCGATGCTATCAGTGGTGGAAAACGCGCAATCAGACATGCAGGTTCCTACTGTGGAAGAAACGTCGATGATGATTAATGGTGGAGAATCCGACGACCCGATTATCATCATACCAGGTGGATCGAGTCAAACCCGAGACTACTACACGGAACCTCCTTCGTCGCGGAGGCGGAAGAGCCTCGACAGATCCAATTCAATTAAAAAAGCAATGGAGATGGAGGAGGTCAAATCTAATGTAAGGGTTTCTCCGGCGGCGGCGACGATAACATACACCTCCTCCTCCTCCATGGTGAATCAAAATGGTGGTGATAAGAAATCATCCAGACGATGGGGAAAATGGAGCATGTTCGGTTTTATCTACAGGAAAGGTGTTAGCAGCAAGGACGAGGAGGAGGATGATAGGTATAGCCGTTCCAACAGCACGGGTGTGGTGGAGAGGTCATTATCCGAATCATGGCCGGACCTCAGGAACGAAGCAGGAGGAGGACCCAAGATGAGGAGGAGTAACAGCAATGTGAGCTGGCGGAGCTCCAGCTCCAGGAATAAGAGTTGGAGGAATTCGTCCAAGGATGGAGGAGGAGACAACGGAATGCTGAGGTTTTATTTGACACCCAGTTGGAGAAATGGCGGCGGTGGTAGTGGGTGGGAGAAGACTGCGGCCAAGGCAAATAGTCACGGCCACTCTATTGCCAGGAGAGTCATGAGGCTCTATTGACCCAACATTATTTGAATTTTCCCTCTTTAATTTTCATTCATTTCTGTCTTTTTAAGTATTGAGATTATATATATATATATATATATATGTATTTTGAGTTTCTAAACCGCGGATTACTATATCAGAATAAGCCTTTTGGAACAACGTAATACAGTATTCCCGCATTCTATGTTTCTCACTTTTATCAGAGAAACCAAATTTGGAATTCGAGAAAAAAACAGGTCAGATAATCATAGGACAAGAAAAAATCTACTAATCAGCAGTTTCAGTTCAAAACCAATATGCTATGCAGCTGTTCTTTGGTACTGACTAATAAATAAATATAAGATTGTTTGTAAAAAATAAAAGCAATATAGTAACTGTTAAGTAAATTAAGGAAGGAAGATTACTGCCGCCGCCGACGTACTGTAATTGACAAAGTTGCATCAGAGAGCATGGCCTGTGGCTTTCTTGTAAGTGTAGGATTTGGCAATCCAAAGGTAGACGAAGAAATTCAAGAAACTCAAAACGGCCAATAACCAATAGTAGTAATCAAGATGACCTCTGTTGAGGTTATCAGCTATCCATCCTGCTCTTCCACCTGTCGTCGTCACTTTAGTAACCACCGTCACCAGCAATGTGCTTAGATAGTTCCCTAACGCCACCGTCGTCAGCGCCAGTGCCGAGCAAAGACTCCTCATTGCATCTGGCGCTTGGTCGTAGAAGAACTCCAGCTGCCCTACAAATGTGAACACCTCTGCGCAACCTACGAAAAAATACTGCGGAACTTGCCAGAATATGGAGATTGGAACCTCTTCCGCATCGTAGAGATTGTGTGTTCGCACGTAGCTTAACCTTGCCACCTCTAGGATTCCGGCAGATACCATTGAGAAAATAGAGATTAAAAGTCCGATCCCTATGCGTTGAAGCTGGGTGAAGCCACGTTCATTGCCAGTGAACTTCCTGGCGAAGGGAACGATAAGCTGGTCATAGACAGGGGTCCAGAAGAGGACACTGAGAATGTCGAACAAGGCGAGGGATGCGGAAGGGATGGTGAAGTTAGGACCCATGCTTCGGTCCATAGTGTTGCCTTGTAGCACGAACATTGTGCTAAATTGGCTATAAACCGCAGCAAAGACGATCCCTGAGGCCCAAACAGGCAAGAGACCGATCAGTGCTTTCAGCTCTTCTACTTGCGTCACTGTACATAGCTTCCATCCCGATTTAGCTCCTTCTTTCTTGTCATTATTACTCTCTGTCTCTACTACTACTACTGCTGCTCTGTCAAAGAATCTGCAAAAAAAATGTTAAAATTAAAAAAATGTCTTCAAGAAAAAAAAAAGAAGTTAGATCATAAATAACAAATTAACACCAACAAACAAAACAAACTACAGCTCTCTCGGACTTTACGTAAGTTTAGGGGTGTGTTCGAGCTTGCGGCTTCCTTGGATACTGCTTTCAGCATCGTGGATCTCGTAGAGAAGAGAATCATCTTCAGGGACTGTCACTTTGGATTTTCTGAAAGAAGCAACGATGACTTGAAGCATTCTTGTGATGGGGCTTCCTCCTGGTTTCTGAAGCCTATAGAATTTGCTTCCGGCGAAGAACAAGAGGACGGCCAAGGCCATGGCCACGGTGGGAACCCCGAAACCCCAGCCCCAACCAACATTCATCTGAATCCAAACGAGGACTGAGGCAGCGAACATTGCACCAACGTTGATCACAAAGTAGAACCAGTTGAAGAAAGAGCTCTTAGATTCTTTCTCCTCTTCGTCTGTGTCGTCAAACTGATCAGCACCAAAGGAGGAAACGCATGGCTTGATCCCTCCTGTCCCCAGTGCGATCAAGTAGAGCGCTACGAACGTGATCGCGATTTGGCCTCCCGTTGCGTGGCAGTTTTCACCGTGGCAGGTTGGTGTTAGACCAGGAACCGAAGCTGATAACGTCAATAGCGTCATTCCCTGTTGTTTCCAGCATCATTTCGATCGTCAAAGAGAGAAAAACAAATATAATAAAAAATGGTAAATTATGATGATGAAGATGAAACTAACGGAAATGTAGATGACGACGAAGGAAGCGATGGTCCAGTAACGACCAAGATAAGCATCGGCGAGAAAAGCACCGATCAAAGGAGTGGCGTAACATGTTCCCGACCAGTTTGTGACACTGTTGGAAGCTGCTACGTTTCCCATACTGAGATGTTTCTCTATATAGTTCACCAGGTTTGTACTCATTCCATAGTACGCCAATCTTTCACAACACTCAGTCACTGCCCCCCCCCCCCCCAACAAATTACCCAATTCAATACTCACAAAGAAACCTATTTGGTTTTAACTTTAATTTAAACCAACTATTAATTTGTACAAAGAAAAAAAGGCTTAGCATTACCGAGAATGAATCTGCAAGCTTTCCAGGTTCCTGTTTTATTCTTGTTTGCTGGTTTCTTGTGAATGTCAAGTGTTCCATCTTGTGTATATTCACTATCCATCTTGTTGTCCTTATTAAAAATATTATTCAGCCTCTCTGTGTAAAGGAAACATGATCGTTTGTTTAATATCGTTGGGTGTCTATAATAAAGGAGAATCAAAGAACAACACAACAAATGTAAAAATCTAGAGACACGTTACCCACAATTTGATTGGTATGAGAGTATTTAACCCAAGAAAACAAAAAAAAAAAGAAGAATCCATATCACTGACTTGTTTCTCAAGTTAAGTCTGCTGCTAAGCAAAACACAAACGATCGATTGTTTAAAGAGAAGAGAGCCTAATACACACGAACATTGTATATGAAGAGGATCGAACGCAAACATACAGAACATATATAGTCTGAGATATTTGTGGATCTGAGACTCTGTTTAAAGCGCACACTATCCTCGGGATTTGTGCCATTACGTACTATCAGATGGACAATGTTCTTTACCTAAACACAGATCGAGGATCTGACATTTTAAACAAACAGATATAACAAACAAAACAGAAACAGATAGGCAACATTGATAATTAAACAAACCGACTGAGGAAAAACTAATTAATCGTTCCGTACGTACCTTCCCCTCGTACGACGGTGGCTCTCGCTCTGCCGGACGCTTTGAGGAGGAAGATATTTTTTTTGGGGGGGGGGGGGGGGGGGGGGCTTGAGCGTTTTGCTTTGCTACCATATCTGTATTTATAGCACACTGAATATACTGAACAGAATCTGGTTTGGTCTTTATTGCCAAGTACGTCCCTCTATTTCTATTTATTTTTTCTTTTTTTTAGAATTTGACTACTCTCTCTAATCCCCCATCTTGCCGGTTATCTGCGTATTTGAATAATCTTTTAAAGTTTTGTTAGCATGTTAGAAAAATCTTATTTTTAGTTTAACCCGAAAGACCGTGACCGTGTATAAACAGGGACATAAAAATCATAACAATATTATCTAATTGATCCAAAAGAAAAAAATAACAATTAAATTTGTATATAAATAAACCCATAAATTAATATCGTGATCTTTTTATTAGGTAAACATGATTTGTCATGAAAAACAAAAAAATAAACAAGTTTTAAAACCCGTACTCATAATTATTTTCCAGATGGACGAGTCTTACTCATGTATTTACTGCGTGCCATCAATTTATGACCAATGCATGTTCTATTCTTGAGGTCAGACAACTTAACAGGAAAGAATATCAAGTGATGCTGAACGTACGTGGAAGGATTTGTGTCCAAGTACATCTGTAAATTGGTGTCGAAAAAAGTACATTTGTAAATTGGTATAAATAATTGAAAATTAAGATAAAATAATTTTGTAAGTCACGACAGATAATTTTATAAATGTTCTATTTTTTATAAATCAATATATCAATTTCTATAAGTTGTGTTCTACTAATTATTTTATGTAGTATATAAATATAAAAGAAATTAATCAAATATTATTACACTTTCTATAGTTTTAAAAATTAATTACTATAAATTATTATCTGTAATATCATTTATACTATTTGATAAGTGATATCAATTAGTTCTAGAATTATCTTTTACTTTATAGACTATTCATCGGTTCTTTAAATACCAAAAATTTAAACCCGTTCGGATATTTAAACAATTTCGGTTCGGATTTGGTATTATTTTTTCGGATCGGATTCGGTTCGGCTTTTTGGATTCGGTTTTTTTGCCCAACCCTAGTGGGGATTTATTATTTACAGCTAGTGTTTATAGTGATTTTAATTCATTTACTCTCGTAACAGACTCTTTTCTTATCTCAGCACTTTAAATAAATTTCGCTTCTTTCTCTCCATCTCTCCATCTCTCTACCCTTGCAATTTCTCCCGCCATTTGTTTTCTCGCTTCCATCCTCTCTCCGGGATTCAAGCGATTTTTTCTCCTCCTCTCTCCACTTCTCTCCCTGCGAGTTTGTGACTATGACGACTCCACCGCACCACATTCAAAGCATCGGAAAAGGGAACGAAACCGAGGAAAGGGAAAAGGAGGTAACTTCTAATTAGAAGCTTGTACCTTTTTATCTTCACGGTCTTTGCGGTTGTATTTGGTTCGCCTATGAAACTTTTTGTTTATGGTTTGATGGTGTATTTGGTTCGCCGCAGGCAACGGAGATGAAGAACTCACCGCACCATATCGTTGACATTGAAAACATCGAAAAAGAGAAAGCGAAAAATGCGGTAAATTTCTTCATTTGGTTCAAGCTTGTACTTGAGTAAATCTAGGGTTTGATGAAACTTTATGTTTATGCGCATTGTATTTGGTGTTTCGCCTTTGCAGGAACCGGACAAATTTCGTTCTACTTCATTGGGAGAGAAAGATCAACAAACGAGGTATCTAGACTTCAAAGTTTGTGATTTTTGTGATTAAATCAATGTGTTTATGCGTTGTTTTTGTGTTTTGCAGGAACAAGACATATCTTCTCTCTTGACGAGAATGTTTTCTTCTTTGGGCTTCAAGGAAAAGAAGGAGAAATATAAACAAACCGAGGTATCTAACATGCAATAGGTTGAAATAAATTGTGTATGCACCAATAAAATGATTTTCGTTGGTGATCATGCGTTTTTATAAGTTGTAATATGTTAATATGTTTTGAAAAATCAAATCTTAATATGGTATATATTAATTTAGTTTTACATATTAAAAATGTTTAGTTTTAATGTTTCTTTAAGGGTTATATGTAAATGAAGAAATAACTATTCATAAGAAAAACATATGCAAATATTGAGCAGAAAATAAGAGGAAATTATGAAGAAAAAAAAAAAGCTAGAACAAAAGATTTATCTTTCAATAGATGACGTTAGCCCAACAATCTCATTCAAATGGATATTGTTTTACCAGAAAGGTATCGGTTCATAAACTAAAACCGAAAAGTTGTTGAATGAAAAAAAAATGAGCCATGTAGATACACGTTTCACTTTGGTGGGAATATGAGTGCTGATCAAATAAGCTTGAAATTGATACGTCATTTGAGTAGGACATGTGCTAAAAATGAAAACAATTTGAAGACACATGCTTATGCATATTACTTCACAAAACTTATATGGTAGAGTTTAAACTCTGTCAATGTTCAAAAAACGCTAAGTAGTGGGTTAAACTTCATATTGTTTATGTGGATTTTTGAATGTTTTTATACCAATTTTTTAAAAATCATTTAGAATTTTTGTTTCGTTTTGCTTTAATTTTTTTTAAAATAGACCTGTGTAAACCGACTTTTAGAACATTGTCATTCATATTTGATTTCACAAAAGGAAACCTATAGTAAATTTGTTTAACTATATACATATAAATTCATTGTATTTCTTATTGCAGCTACAGTGTGTAGTATGAATTCAAATAATTAACGGAAGCATGAAAGAATCAATCAATTTTTTTCTCAGAAAAAGGTATGAGTCAATATAAAAAGTAACGAGTTAAAACTTAAAAACATGATGGATAAAGTCTTAAACATGGAGAAAATAAATTGAAGCTAATGAAAAACATATAAAACAGAATAAAGCCCATTAATATTAAGCTTATGGGGCTTGAAAAGTATCAACCCACGGATGGCGCTAATATTAAATAGATTCTCAGAACAGTCCCTCACTGCCTTCTTAATTACATCAAAGTCTATAACTCGTGTGTGTAATCGTTGGTTCATCGATCAAATAAACATTTAACTAGCATTTATTACACTATTTAGCAAATTTTTTCCAAACACTGTATGTAATGCTTATTTGTATATTTGAGGGTAGAATGTACACAAAAGAAGCTGGTGAATTCTACTGCACCTTTTGTGCCGCGTTGCCGAATGAAGCATGTTTAGACCGCATGCGCTTGACCATAACGTAACATGTCCTTCTTGTCTCTGCGGTGTCGAGTCGGTACTGTTTTTTGCTTGCTGTTTTTTGAACTTTGCTTCCTGTTGAGATAACTATGGGATTTTTTTCTATCGGGCGTTCTCCTCCAGTAGTGTCCGGAGGTGGAAGTCAACCACCTCTGTTGAAGCTGCTTGGAACCATTTCGGTGAGTGTTCGGTTGAACGTCCCTTCTAGCCATTCTCCTGTTCATGAAGTTTTCTAATTGAGCTTGAAGTGCTCAAGTCTGGGAGACATACATTGTTGTTTTTTGTTCTAGTCGATTTCTCGACTTCAAGTATTTCATTGTAATGAACTTGAATTTAAGTACTTAGATTCTTAGGACTTTTTTGAAAACTTTTTGTGGCTTCTAAGCAACCAATAAGAAGATACATCGTTACATATGTATTTGATAGATTTAAAATAAGAGACAAAAGCAGAAATCAGATTGATTCTCTTCTTGTCAGCTTTGCTTTTTTTTAGGTGATATATTAGGGGGTCCTACCCATTGTTGCCAGACTACTGTTTCTCTTCGGATTAAACAAACCACATCGTCTTTATAAAAGAAAACTCCACAAGCTAATGGTTTCTGTCCTGTTAAAAAAAACAACCATATTACTATATACAAATTAAACACAGCTAGATCATGAACCATCTATCTATAAAGAAACTTTGCTCACTTATTTTCATATACAAACCCTCTATTTTCCATTTGACTTTATAATTTCTCACCACCATACCATAACTCTTCATCAAGACGTTCACTTCTCTCCCCCCCCCCCTATAAATACTCTTCAGATCACGTCTCTCACGTCTCCATTTTTTGTTTTTTCTCTCTCTCTCTCTCTCTCTCTACAGAGTCCAGGCACAAGAATATGTCTCGAAGAGGATCCAAAAGAGTGAGCTTTAGTTCGGACCCTGAAGAAGAGAACGAAGAACCGATCATCTACCCAACACACAACGGTCTCACCTCCTCACGACATGGTCGTCGGAGGGTCGTCAGCGGCGGAGTTTTCAGTTTCCACGTCAGGAGTTCGCCAAGAGCGAGGAGATTACTCCGGCGTATTGGAGCCGAAGTCGCCAAAACGTTGCGTTTTATGTCATGGGGAAGGAAGAGTAGTAGTAGTAGTAACACCAAAGCTACGCTGTCTACTTCTTCTACTTCGTCTTTGTCTTTGTCTTGTTCCTCTTCATCGTCTATGTATCTGGTGAAGTCAAAATCTGTAAACGAGTCAGAGTCTCACCGTGCAGAAGCCATTGAGGACTGCATCGAGTTCTTACACTCTTCTTCTTCGTCTCTGTCGAGATCAAACTCCATCTCTGCCTGGTCTTGCTAGATATGTTTGACCCACCCAACTCAGGTTCGGGTCCTCCATTTTGTGATGTAAAAGAGTTTAAACTGATAGATCAGTTGATTAATATATCTAATCCTTTTTTTTTCTTAGCATCTCAATGATTCATAATTAGATATATATATATAGCTACTACAAATTTGTTATAATTCCTTAGACAATAAAACCACTTCTTGGCTTTATCTCGACAAAATAATACAATCCTACGGTCAATAATTAGGACAACTTTTATTCCCATCATATATATGAACAAAAACAAGATTTTAATGACGTAATTGTTTACATTATCATGGTTTTTTTCACAAGTCACACCGTTCACAACTATGTTCAGATTTCTTTTTCTAGTAAGTTGTATAGAGCTTTGGCATTTCAATGAACCATTAATCGTTGAATTCACTATTACGTTCAAACTATTAAGAGTTTTCATTATTACGCAGAAGGAAGTGGGGGCCAGTTTAGAATTTTTACCATAGGTTTAAAACAAAGAAAAACACAAAGTGGGGGCCAGTTTAGAATTTCAAAAAGAGGGTAGAAAAATCACAGGAGGACCATGAAACAGAGAAAGCTTCCTTCTTTATTGACCCAATACTTTGTCTTCATAACAAAAGGAAAATACATAAATAAAAAAATATATTTAATTTAAAATTCCCCACTCGATAATAAAGCATATAATTTTTCTTAAGAAAATATAAACTCATCATAACAAAATATCAAGAGGTTTCAGACACATTACTACAGCATCTCTTTTAAAGAATCCAATGAAAAGCTTTTTCATTGTTTATATTATTACCTCATGCGTGTCTTGGATGCTTTGTGCTGAAGCTTTCTTGAGCTCTAGAGCTCGTTTGTAAGGCGGTGCGATCGGAGGCTGAACCGGGTCCAAACTCTGGTATGACGATCCATCTGCTTCTTTTGGGAGTGGGTAAGACCGGTCTGAGTCATAACCGGTTAAGTCACCACATGCCAAGAATGGAATATAAACTTTGTTGGGTCCTTCAAGCCAACCACTACTGCAATCTGCAAGGAGTACCAAGAATATCTCTCTCAAGTAACATTTAACCAAAAAAAAAAAAGAAAAGGGACTCTTCTCTTCTGGAAGGTGACGTAACAGGAAAGTAGATTTCCTTGTCTTGCCCAAAGTGTAAAATTCACATGAAGAGAGCAATCTTTTTAGGTGAGAGTTTGGTTGAGGAAGAGTAAACTGAAAGAGTATTACTCAACAATACCTTCTCTAACTTTGAAGAGAAGGTAAAGATAAAAAGAGATTTTTACCTAGATGGCTTCCACCTGAAGGACTGCCCACTTTCTGCAAGAGACGATGCAGATCTCTCGGGTTAAATCCTTCTGGTGGAGAGTAATTTTCGCAGACTGCAAAAGCCTCTATAAGAAAAGAAAAAAAAGAGTGTAGAAATGCATTCAACATTTTACATCTTTGATGATTAACCTTTAAGTGAAAGCAAATAATACTTGCACAAGTGAAATGAAAGTTAATACTCTTTTTACAGAAAACAAAGATATATATACCTATACTAGAATTGCGGCTGCTTTTTGGTTTTGCAAAGGTTACAGTTGGGAAAAACAACTTGAGCTACACACATATATAAATAAAAGCAAATAACTATATATCAGTAAAAAGTGACAGTTGATGATGATGATGATGATAAGAGCAACAATATGTAAAACTTACCTGACAAAACAAGAGACTTGTATCTTTTCCACGGAATATCTTCGCAATGAATTTCCCTCCTTCTTTAAGAATATGTGTTACAATTGTTAAGCCCTGATGCGAAAAAAACAAAAATTAACAAAAAGAGATTTATTTTGTCACTATAGATGAAACAAATGCTTAAAAAGTTAGAAATTTACCGCTAGTATGAGCTGGGACTGGACAAATTCATCCATGTCATGCAAACCGGTAACTAACATACCAAATTCCGGAAGAACGTTATTTTTGGATAGAGTATATTATCTTAAAATAAATTAAAAAAAAAAAATGAAATGTGAAACAAAACGTTTTACCATCTGGAGCACCATCACAAACAACCAGGTCTGCCTTGCTACCATCAAAGTGTCTGATAACCTTTTGAGAAAACACACACACACACAAAAAAAAAAAAAAGAGGGTAAGCTATAGAAATAAACACATAATGTGAGAGAGAAAGAGAGAGGATATAAAATTCACCAGTTGGGCAGTACGAGCATTAGTAATGTCCCCTTGAACCTGGATGACACCTTCGATTGGAGACATAGGCTGCAAATCTATGGCCACTATAAGAGGAAGATCTCCTTCTCTGGTCAACAAGGGTGTTAATTTTCAAAAAAAAAAAGAGAGAGCAGAATTAAAACAATTGGAGAAAGAAAAACGAACTTTGACTCAGCTGAGGACTTTGCTGGAAGATACAGTTGACGACTCAAAACCTACAAAATGAAAGTTGACTAATAATAAGATTCAGATTATTAACATGTCTCTCTCTCTCTTAGGTTAACCACTAGGAATGCTAATCGAGGAAGAGAACACCGAGATTGCAACTTACTCTCAACTACAATCCTAGGTAGAGACTAAGTTAACAGACAAAATGAGAATCACCACACACATGATGATGTGAAGCAAACATACATACCTGACTCCAGCTACCAGGGGCAGCACATAAGTCTACAACCCTCTTCACACCTTGGAAAATGTTGAATTCCTCATCAATCTGAAGAAGCTTAAACGCACTTCTGGCACGCCATCCTTCTTCTTTGGCTTTTCTATAGTATATATCCTGCCCACAAACAACAAGAAAATTGCTTCTATGATAACGTACTAGTAATAAGCAAGCTTTGATATTCTTATGGCCAATGAATACATACTCTTTTGTCCCGAGAGGCTTTTCCCATCTCTTCTACCTAAGAAAAAAAAAGAAAAGACAAGTCAGAGATATGTTAGTTAAACCATGAGGGATTTCTCTCATAGACATTCTATCAAACACCTTAAGGGCAACAAAAGTAGTCTTCGCCCAAGACAATGCAAAAAATCACCAGATTATACCCTCCTAATTTCCAGACGTATGCAGCAGCTTAGAAATATTTGTAGAAGATAGTATTCTGCTTGAGATCAGAGAACAAAACAGTTTGTTTTTTTTTTTTTCTTGTGTTTCATCTGTTTTTGTGCCCTTCGCAATTGCCAAGAAAAATACGAAACAGAGCACCAAGAATGCTAACTGGGCCTGAGCCCATGTATTATTATTATTATTATTGAAATTTCGAGTAAAAGATGTTCGTGTGTAAATTCCAACTGTCGGCCCATTTATATTCTGACTTTTAACTTCCTTCATCTTTTTTATCCTACTTGCAATTTTTAATTTGACTTTCATAATTGTCATCTAATCATCTGATTTGGAATAATATATTTCATTTCAAAAACAAACTAAAAACTAGCCGTGGATTCCTAACACATTCCAAGAGCACTGGGTTCCAATCTTGTTAAGAAAAATTACATCCATCTACTGATTTCATTTCTTGCGGAAATATAATAATATAAAGATTTTTTTTGTGACAACAAAAAAAAATATTTGAAAACTTGATTTTGACTAAATTTTTGCATTTATTCAAAGCGGAACTAACATACTACAACAAGATAATGCAAGAGAATAATTAAAACATATTAGATTAAGATCAGTACTGATTAATAAACAAAATGATTTTTAGCTGGTCATCATAAAACCTGGAGAATTCGAGCTATACAAATGATTATTATATACACATGATCTCAAAATTACTTAATTATATACGGTTCAAAATACTGGTTAACCATTAGTATTAGAGCATCTCCAATATATTACTTTATATTTTATTCTAAAAGAGTACAATACCAAAATTAAGTAAGATTTTACTCTGATGTATCACTCTATTTTCTACTCTAAAAAATAATATTTTAAAATTATTATATTTTATTTTATTAATAATTGTTAATAATATCTTACACTTTTAAAATTTTACTTATTAACTCCAACTATTTTATGTTTACAAAAATTTCTTGAAATAAAATTTATTTGAATCAAACATTTATTATTAAAAATATATAGAAATCACAAACCAAAAAATAAGAGACAATATATAAGTTATTTCAATAATGAGTATTATAAATATTTTTTCCATTAATGATCTACTAATGTATTGCGTAGTGGAAAATAAGCTTTTTTATCTTTGATATTTTTAAATCAAGCATTATAATAGTTTTGTTTTGTGATTTAAATTTCATACGAGATTCAAATGTTTGTGCATATATTGAAACTGAATAACTGCAAATAATATCAAAACGAAATGCTGAGCCATAAGATCAACAAGCTCTTTCTCATTTTTTTTAATTTGGGCAATTTTTCACCGGTCTTAGCGGATCCCGGAGACGATTTTCCTGATTATGAAATCACTTGTTTTTTGTTATCTTTATTTTATATTAGAGAATTTGCATTGTCTACCCACAACATATGTCGTAATTAGGTATATACCATATGCAACTGTTATCCACTGTGCAACAAAATATAAAGACTACTATATCCCTATTATGTTTTTTCCTTCTCCTTCTTTCTCTCCTCCGCCTTCTTCCTCTCCTCCACCTTCAAACCTTCCCTGGTTTCTACCACCGTCAATCCCCATCAAGCTCCACCGCTTTCAAATCTCCATCAAACTCCTCCGCCGTCAAGCCTACCCCGATTTCCACCCCCGTCAAGCCTCCCCAATTTCCACCGTTTTCAAGCCTCCATTAAACTCCTCCGCCTTAAAGAAAAGCAAAAGAAAATCAAATCCCCTCGCCGCGGTCTCAGTCGCCGCCTCCACGACGTCCAGCTCCGCCCCCGAGCTCTTCTCCCAAACCGAGATCTCTCGAAGCCCAGCTCCGCCCCGAGCTCCTCTCCACATCGAGACCTCTCTGTCCTCTCTCCGCTCTTCCGTCTCCCCGTCCATGACCACCAACACCCACCCCCGGAGCCCCCGACAACTCAACCCCGACAACCGTCCATGGCTCCCGCAGCGCGTCTCTTCCCACCCCCGCGCCGTCATCTCAAGTCTGACTCCTCCGACTTCTCCGGCCGCCGCTCGACCCGCTTCGTCTCCAAGATCCGTCAACGTCTCCGTCGTATTAAATTTTTGTCCATGGGTTTATAAATCCATAAGGAGAGGGGGGGGTTAGGGTTTAGTTTTGATAAGAGAAAAAGATTTGAGAGGAGAAAAAGAAGTAGAGGCTAGCTCACGCCGTCTCAGTCGTCTCAATCTCCTTCCACGTCATCTCCCCTCCCTCCTCCTCCTCCGATCACAACCTCGCCGTCTCCCACTCTCTCCACCTCTTCCATTTGGAGATGACGGTGGTGATGTTGCTCATACACTATTGCACAACGGTTTGGCGAGAGATTGGTGAGGGTGTTGTTTCTCCCGTGGAGGTGGTGATGATCGGAATAAGTGCTTCCCCATTTCTCTAAGCTCTGTTTTTGTGTGTTTGCTCTGTTTATTCCCTCTTTATTAATTGCGTGAAGAAAGGAGGACACAATATTGTAATTTTACATGAGGAGACAATACCATTTTCTACTGTTATGGTATATCCTTAATTATTAGTTTTTTTTTGGGTTTTCAACCAATTGACCCTTTATATTATTTATGTTTATTTTACTTATGTTATGTATTTTATCTAAAATTATTAAATAATGAAATATCTCATTTTTATGTTATTGTACCATTTTTAATATAAAAAATATTATTTAAGTAAAAAATAAAATATTAAAAATTTAAAAGACCATTTTGTAAATAAAAAAATTAATCTGAAATAGAGCAATTGTTAAGATTACTCCATAAATAGAGTAACCCTAGTCGTTGCTCCATGTTTGAGTCGAAAATGAAATTAGATTGGAAAAGATTTTATTCTAAAATAGTGTTTGAGGTAGAAAATAAAGTATGGTTAGAGATGTCTCATAAGTTTTGCAGTCAGCATGCAAAAACTAATTGGCAGTAATAATGAAGAAATAGATCCTTTCAACGAATTGATATGCCAACAATACGAATGGTCGGTTGATCTAATGTAATGGTCTCACTTCACACGACTATATAATCCCTAATACGTTTGTCTTGTCTCCCACCCACTTTTATGTCAATTTCTTCCACAATATTTTTCTTCTTTAATTTTAATAATAATCGTTTCAGTTGTGAAAATGCGTGAGTTTTCTATATTACATTATGTGAGTTCAGAACATAACCATGTCCCATATATACGTTACCAAAATGCTAGTTATGATAATATCAAGATTATCTTACAAGTAATATATTTGGAAACGATGGCTAACGAGTTCTTATTTTTTCATTTCAAAACAGTGTTATGATATTGATAGACACTAATCTTTGTATGTAGAAGATCTGGTGGGTTGAGTTGAGTCGAAGAATCAAATCAGAGGGGGTACAGCTGGAAGAAAAACTGCTCCTTCAAGTCTCGATTCACTTTCTTGAAAAGACCCAAAGGCATCAGAGTCCTATTACTTACTTCTTATTCTTAGTGTTGCCAAAACGCACTAATAAAAGCCCAGAAAAAAAGTCATTTACATTCTCGTCGTGTTATTATGGTTCATAGATAGAATGTGTCTACATGACATAAGATCGTACCAATGACGACATGGGAGTGTTTCTAAACTTTAAACCTATCTGACGAAATGGTTTGGAAAGATGATTGTGATTCAGAGAGAACAAAAGGAGGCACGCGTAGAGGGACGTGAACGGGGCAGGTGGGGTTCAAGGGCTTGATGGCGCGCGTGGGTTTTTGCTTTAAACTCGTGAGAAGTTTCTTCCCTACAACAAAACGAATGACTGGCTCGGCTCAAGCTGACACTATATAACACTGCCGCCTTCACTCTCATTTCCCCCCAAAATTTACTGTTTTCTTTATGGTGAATAAGAAGAATATCTTTATATAAAAATATAATACTGTGTTACCGAAATAACAAATATGTAATGTAAATGGAATGAATCATTTAGACTATGTTTTGCGTTAGTATATAATTAACCCGAAGAATAGCGACGATATGAAATGAAACTATTAATAAATATTTGAATTATCGAAGATAGCATTTTCTAATTTTTAGTAGTAAAATTAAAATCTTTATAAAGCTGTGTTACCCAAAATTTATTGATATATATTTGTGTGTCATCATATTACAAAATAAAATGGTAAAAACCATATATATATATATAATTAATCCTTAATTAAAACACTTGATTTAGCTTAGATAGTGTTCAATGGCCTTTTCTCATCAAGTACGATTTCCACACTTGATCGATTTAAAACAAAATAAAATAGAAAAGCATTGTGTAATTTCATAGTACTTCCGCATATTTCCAAAGAGAAAAACCATAGACGTTTTTAACAAAATTTATTTTCAAACGATGTAGAGATAGAGATATTATACAGTTTAAAACGGAGAAGATTTTTAATTCTAATATACTAGTCCACATGGTGGAATCATAGAGAAAGCAGCAGGTAAAAAGAGAAGAAAAAGCTCCCCCTGCTTTTAAACTCTCTCTCTCTCTCATCTGATTATACTTAAAACGAAGGCGGCCGCATTAAGACAGCATTTTAATTACGCTTCGCTATTACACTGCTCTCCTCCTACTTTTTTTTTTACTGAAAGCTCTCCTACTTACTCACTCACCATTGTTTTTTTTTCTTTCTTTTCTTTTTCTTATTATTATAAATAACTCAGACACCGTTGTCACATAAACAAAGCTCTTCATTCTCTATCTCTTGCTCGTTTTAACACCCTCTGCCTAGTTTGTTTTCAAGATTTGAGACTGAGACAGAGGTATTAAACAGTCTTTATGTTTCTTCTCAGGCATAAAGGAAAAAGATTGTATATTTTCAAGTTAAGAAATTATAAAAGATTATAAACTTTTCCTTTTTTTTCGTTGGCTTCTGCGTAAATAGTTTGCTTCGTTAATTTTACAGAAACCGATAATGTCGGGTGAGAAGCAAGCGGAGGAGGCAATAGTTGTCTCAGGCGTCAGCGAAGCGGGGGATGATGGAGCCGGCGGAAAAGTGGAAGATTCAACTGCAGAGGATATTAACAGCGGCGACGCCAGTGATGGATTTAGCATGAAGAGTTTTCTTTGGCATGGCGGATCCGCTTGGGACGCTTGGTTTAGCTGTGCCTCCAATCAGGTAATGATACATATATACTTTGGATTTTCTTATAAGCTTACTTTTTGTTGTTTTTTAAGGGCTTCTTTTTGAAAGGAAGACATTCTTTAAATGAATAACGTTTGTAATGGGAAAAAAAAATTTCACCATAGTCTTACTGCTAAGTATAGTATGAAGAACGATTCTCTTTCACTGTTAACTATGATAAATACACTAATATATAGCTGAATAATCAGATTTCCACTTTTATAAATTATTGTCTCGGGTCAATGGCCATTTAGAGTAAATACATGCGCATATTTGTCTTTACGTGTTATATATATATTCCGAGAGAATCGAATTCTATATAAAAAAATAATTATTATAAACAAATATGATTGCTGCAGGTGGCACAAGTGCTGTTGACACTGCCGTATTCGTTCTCGCAGCTGGGGATGTTATCAGGAATATTGCTTCAAATATTCTATGGACTAATGGGATCTTGGACTGCTTACCTCATCAGTGTTCTTTACGTCGAGTATCGAGCCCGAATGGAGAAACAAGAGGCCAAATCATTCAAAAACCACGTTATTCAGGTAAATCTAATTTTAGGTTAAGAATTTATATAACTCATATACTGTACTAAAGGCAATTGTTGTTTTTTTGGATACGTGTGTGTACATCTAATCTATTAATTTAGGGATTATCTACTATTTGAAGTTCTTATTTAAATTTTGGACTCTTTCATAGTTGTTGCTAGAATATATCATGCCTCCTATATAATGCAACCTACCAACTTAAATTAAACCAAATCTTAACCAACATAGATTAGTTAAACCTAACCAGTAACACTTTTATAATATTTTTGGTTAATCTCTTAATATAATTAGATCATATAAAACTGAACCACTCTTAAATCAACGAGTTCCATATCATTCCAGACATAAGAGAAAAAATATCTGACTCATTTACAACGTAAGCATACAAAGACCATGTATGCTTATGCTCATTGATCTTCCAAAAACCAAATAATTGTGGCATATACCAACATAGGCTCATGTTCGTATCACTAACTTTACTTCTATATATTTACTCTTCACCTACATCATATCACAACATACACAATTATGCAAGAACATGATTTTTTTTTGTTTAAACAACCAATAATGGTGGCATATAGTCGGTAGATCTTTTAAATATGTTTTTTTATATATTACATTTTACGAGACTATGTGTCTAAGTTTTTTTTTTGAAAAAAGGCATAACTATGTGTATAAGTTAAAAGGTAAAAGGTGTGACAAAGCAAATTATTATACTGAAAATGAAAGAAGATTAAATACAAACTAATAACAAATACAACACAAATTATAACACTATTAAATTCTATATATATTTAATAAAATATTATATATATGTCTATATGTATATATATATATAAATGTTACACAAAATATATATAATATTATATACACATATTATATATACCATATATTATTAATTGAAATTTGACAAACTAATTTCCGCTCTTTAGAGCGGGTCCTAATCTAGTAAATATGTAAATTGAAGTGGTTTGAGGTGCTTGATGGGCTGCTGGGTCCGTACTGGAAAGCAGCGGGGCTCGCATTTAATTGCACCTTCTTGTTATTCGGATCAGTCATCCAGCTCATCGCTTGTGCTAGGTTCTTTTGGTCCTTTTACCACTTTTGATTTTTTCCCAAATCTCTTTATAATATAATTTACAGGTATCTTTTTTCAATGCAAGAATAATGTTTTAAGTATATAGGTAAATGTCATTTATTGGTGCAGCAATATATATTACATAAACGATAGACTAGACAAGAGGACTTGGACATATATATTTGGTGCTTGTTGTGCCACGACCGTCTTCATACCATCTTTCCACAATTACCGTATTTGGTCTTTCCTCGGCCTTGCCATGACCACTTACACTGCTTGGTACCTCACCATCGCCGCATTTCTCCATGGCCAAGTATGTTACCATCAAATAGGTTTTTAGTTTGACATGAAAGCAAACTATTGTGGTTTCACTAAAACCGTTCTCTCATTGTTATTGTGATTTTATAGGCTGAGGGTGTGACACATTCTGGTCCGACCAAACTTGTGCTGTACTTTACCGGAGCCACCAACATTCTCTATACATTTGGCGGGCACGCTGTGACTGTGTAAGTTTTCTTTTTCATATCAATTTGTCATTTTATTGCATATTTGCGACCATAAAAGAACAAAATTGTTCAGGTAGATGGATTTGAAACAGTAAATTTCATAATTTATTTCTGATTAAGTAACCTAAGTTAAAATATATTTTGCATATCCAACATTTTGTTTTGCTGAAAGCATTTAGAATCTTATAGTTTTAATTGAAAAAAGAGGGCAGAATTCTCTGAAGAGTGTATGTGTTTCTTCTTTTTAGTTTACTCTTCTCTTTTAACTTGTATACGTGCAGCTTTTGCTGGTTACTTTAGATTCTGTCCGAACTGCACAAACAGACAAAATCATTATTACGCAATAAACAAAGAAAATTAACTTTTTAGAACACTAGGTTTTTTTTTTTGAACTGAGGCTTTCTATTAACACTAGGTTTTTTTCCACTACCTTTTCTAACTTTTTGTTTACTATGCTATGATCTTTTAAAGTACGTAACATAACCACGCTGGTCGGACCGGACCGCAATCTCTGGTTGGACCAAGAGATCCAACGGCAATGACTTTTGTGCTCTTCCATTTTTCAATTTATTTATAAAATTTAAATCATACAGGGAAATAATGCATGCGATGTGGAAACCAAGGAAGTTTAAGAGCATCTACCTGATGGCGACACTGTACGTCTTCACATTAACGCTTCCGTCAGCGTCCGCCGTCTATTGGGCTTTCGGCGACCAACTTCTCAACCATTCAAATGCTTTCTCTCTCCTCCCTAAAACGCGTTTCCGTGATGCCGCCGTCATCCTCATGCTCATCCATCAGGTTCCTATCTAACTTAATATACCTCCCAATAATTCCAATGTATATTAATTGTTGGTCCAGTTTCATGCCATTATTGTATACTAGGGACCTTATCCGCTTTCGCAATGAAAATTTAATACTGGAAGGAATGTTTAGGTTATGTCATGTTAAATTATTGGTTATTTGTTTTAACGTCCAACCAAATGAATACTAAATTGATTACTATAAGTTTATAACATAAGTGGAACTGTTTCTCACGAAATTTTTTTTTCTTTTTTTGGATCTATATACAGTTTATAACGTTTGGATTTGCGTGTACACCGTTATACTTCGTATGGGAAAAAGCAATAGGAATGCACCACACCAAAAGCATATGTCTAAGAGCGATCGTGAGGCTGCCGGTGGTGGTTCCCATATGGTTTTTAGCCATTATTTTCCCATTTTTTGGTCCCATAAACTCCGCGGTTGGAGCTCTACTCGTTAGCTTCACCGTCTACATCATCCCTGCCTTAGCCCATATGCTCACCTACCGCACCGCCTCTGCCCGTCGGGTACTAGCTACATTCCTCTCTTGGTCAATGGTCACATTAATATACCCGTGTCTAGATATATATGATAGATACATATGAACCCAATGAATGAAATACAATTATTTGAATGCACTGTATGTAGTTTCGAAGATAAATTACCCCAAACATGACACAGGAGACACAGAGAGAGACTGAATTAGAACGTACGTAGGTTATACTGATGAGCTGGCTTATGCTTTTTTGCATTTAATTAATCCAAAATCAATGAGGTAGGTAGGTCCAGTATCGTATATAGTATTACCACTTGACCAGTACTATAGATTCTTTGATTCATACAGTACATTCTAGTAATCTTTTGACAAACAAAAGAAACATACATATTCTCGTAGATATATAACCTTAATAAAAGTAGATTAGTTGATGGGATGATATATTTGATCTGTTTCTTCTCCGTTACGTTGATGACGTGGCAGAATGCGGCGGAGAAGCCGCCGTTCTTTTTGCCAAGCTGGAGCGGAGTTTACGTGATAAATGCATTCGTGGTGGTTTGGGTGCTTGTTCTAGGGTTCGGGTTTGGAGGATGGGCTAGCATGACCAACTTCATCAGGCAAATTGACACTTTTGGCCTCTTTGCCAAGTGCTATCAATGCAAGTCGCCGATTCCTCCTCCTCCTACTCCGGTCACCGGTAGTAATCACCACCGCCGTTAGTGAAGTATTGAAGTGTGAGCTTCTTCAGTTTTCTTTTGTTTTTCCTATGTATAAAAAGAAACATACCTATATAAGCGAATTAACAATGCTACATATATAAATTTGAAATTTGGTTTAACATCACACGTGAATAAGGATCGGGCAGCCCGTTGTGTGTTGTCACGTGCCCTTTTTCAGGTTTATGACGAACTTATTTCCAGACTGGTAAAAGACAACTGGATGCTGACAAATCTGGTTATAAATTATTTAATCATTCATTCAGCCCATCTGTCAAATTTTTGAATCCAATGATTAAAAGATAACTTTATTATTTCCTCCCAAAATCTACAAAAAAAAAATATCTTTATTCTCAGAAAAAATGTCTTCATATTATAAGAAAACGTATGATGCAATCAACCTGGTGCGGAGTTCGTGTAAAGTAGTCGCAACAAAACAATTTTGCAATGACTATAGAGGTCCTTTTGAGAAGGCCCAATAGAGACCCAAGTTATTGGGCTTTATGGAAGAAATCTATTATTGGTAACATCGAATTTTTTAGTGTTGGAAGAAGCCCTATTGAATCTTTTGTTTACATTACAGCAAGTTTATTAACAGTGTGACTGAAACAATTGACTACGATGATGAACCAATTGGACAGATTATGCTAGGAGTGGTCTGATACTAAACTCCACATGGCACTCCCTTGTTCGATTTCAAACTTTCTGCTAAATTTATTCCAAAGATGCAACCCATAGCTTCTCCTCTGCATCTGAAGAAGCTTGACCTTGACCCATTTCGACTCTTTTACCGTCTTTGGCACCTTGAAGAACTTCTCTATCTCAATCCACCGGATAGAACGCAGAAGGTCGCATGACGGTGAAGTTGTACTCATTTGATCCTTCCACTGCTTTAGCCACTCGAGAAACCAGGTAGGGTCCGTTGTATCCCCACACGTTTCCATTGAAAGTTCGAGCGAATTCTTGGATGAATTTGAGCAAGAGAGGATGCTTCTTGTCGAATATTAGCACCGCGTTGTTCAGTCTCGTCCAGTTTGTGTAGGAAGGATCAAACGTCTGAGCTCCAATCGTGTTGTTAAGCCCTTTGAAGCTTTTGAGAAGGATCATGTCGGTGTCTAAGTACACACCTCCGTATTTGTACAAGTAGGCAAGCCTCATTAGATTCGACAGATTCTGAGCTAATGATATCTTTCCCGAATCTCTTTTCCCGCTTCTTATTTCTTCTAGCCACCTTTCTCCCGCGGTTCCTCTTAGTAGAAAAGGCAGATCCGGCGTGACTGCAACAACTCTGTAACCACGATCAAGAAACGGCTTCAAGGTTGTGTAACCTTGAGGAGAATCCATGGTTGCGGATAGGATCATCAAGCAACCACGAGGATGAGACTTGAACACACTTTCAATAGCGAACACCTCTCTCTTTCCGAACAGATCAGCTGATGATGATATCCACGTCATCACGAAGTTGACTTCACATCCAATATCACCCATAAACTCGTTCGCCTTCCTTTGAAACTTGTCAGATAAGTCATCTCCACTGAACATCTCGATAACTCGAATCTTCTTCTTTACCACATGTGTCTTCTCTTGCTTGCTTTTACTTTCGTTCTCGGAGCTCAGAGGTAAGTGTTGTGGAATCACTCTCTTCACCTCCGAGAAATCTCTCTGCGGTTGCATCGAGAAGTTAGACATTAGAACCAACGTGGTAGCCGCGATCAAAGTTAAGAAACTGAACGCAAACGCGGTGAAAAGTGATGATTGGTTCAGTCGTTTTTGATCAGACACTCTCTTCTCTATGTCATGATCCATTAGAACTCTCAACTGAACCGGAAACAAGAGGACAGACAAAAAAAAAACGCTATGACACTACTATTGTATTGGTTTCATTTCTTGTTCTTGCTTTGGGGGCTGTCTTGTTTTGAAAAAATAAACATCTCAATGTAGACTTTATTACAGATTTTGAAACTTTCTGTTGAATATTATATTAGTTGGGTCTGGAAAATACTTCCAAAAGGGAGACGGTAAGGCTTACATATTATTGAATCATAACACAGTCGTAAGTTGTAACAATTTCCTCATGATTCTTTTATAATTTTAATACTACTTAAAGATGTATATATTTCTCCACACTAATTCAACTTATTTTTATTATTTTTTATTTTATTCTTTTAATTCAACTTATTTTACACATATATATATATATATATATATATATATATATATATATGTATATATTCCTTTCAAATTTTAGTTCTACTTTTCGGTTTAACATCCAAAGCTTTTGAATCTTTGGTTTTCTTATGCTAGGGTAAACATTATTGCGTTTTAGGTCAATTTTTTTGCTTATGTTTATAATATGATATTTTTTCTTATAAAACTGAATAAATTATAATATTCTTTGATTGGTTGTTGCAAAATATATGATTAGTGGAAAAGGGGTCTTAGAGACATTGTCAATGTATTAAAATCTGCAAAAGCTTCGATAAGATTTTTGAATTTTGTAATAGTAATAGTTAACCAATGTCTGTTGGATTTTAATATTATTTCCGTACGAATGTATTCATGGTTGACTAATAATTTGATATCCCATGATTTTATGTGCAATACCGACGAAATCATGTAAAGGAAAGGTTGAGACTCCATCAGATAGACGTATCAATTGGTTTGGGTATTGATTTTGTCTTTGATCTTTCATTAATAATTGTACGCAACACGTATGTATTTAATTGATAGTATATTTATATATACGATCATAACATGATCCATGATGATTGGTTTCGTTTATATTAAAAAATATAAACTTGATTGATTCATGCATAAATCCACACGACTTGTCAAAGGCTAGAAGGTCCATATGTAAGCAATATGCTGACCATGACATTTGAAAGCGTAGTAAAAGGAGATATACGTATCACATTATTTAAACCTCAATACTGTTGAATGTTGATTGACAATACTAGCTCAACAACAACAACTAGACTTGCCATTTATGAACCTGCGTTCCGTTTCAGTCGCCGACTCACAAAACAACTCATATACGATAAAAATTGTAAAGAAATGAACGTCTTTAGTTCAGAAGCCCAAATCCATTGCAACTGAATGGGCCTTGATATTTATATTATTAACTCACACCAACTATAGTTTTTGTGCCGAGAAATAATAGCCCATGGGGGGCCTCGTGCTTTCGTTAGATTCTATAAAGTTTTTTAGATAAACTCTGTTTAGCCGTCTATCTAAACTAACTTTTTAAATCTTTTCCCACTGCTCTAACCAGCTGAACAAATAGCCCTTGTTTATTCTTTATTAGAGTGTACATTCGAGTCATTAAGAAGCCGCAACACAACACACAAACGACATAGAGACTTCGAAAATATTCAAGCAAAACATGTCAAAACCGCTTCTCCGATCACAATCCCATCAACCGCATCCAGCAATCTCTCTTTTGTCACCTGTGTGAGTCACCACATTCAAAACAAGCTTCCTATAGTCAATGTTACAAGATATGCAGCTTAAACTAACCACTATATTTAAAACAAAATATATACTATTTTATAAGTTCCATATTTTTTTCCTTTTTTAGAATTCAAGAATACCTCGGTTATTGAGTTGAATTTTACTAAAAAGTCGAGACGATAGTTTGTCAGTATTACCGTGTGACCAAGATTGGGTTTATCGCTGAGAGCAAAGAGCTTGAACTGGAAACGATGATCGTGACTAGGCATGAGAGGGCCACGCCATCCCGGGATCTTGTGATCGTTATTCCCTTCTCGAATACCAGCAAAGTCCTGCTCATCGTTGCCGGAAAATCCTTCAGGCAAACCTTTCATATCGGGCGGAATGTCGACGACCACCCAAATAGTCCACGGCACGAGCGGTCCACTAGGATCAGGAGCATCTATGTCCTCAACCACCAAGGCTAGCGACTTGGTACCTTGAGGAACGTTGTACCTATACAAAAATTACATTTACCTTATTACATATATCGCATTCATATTTGAATTTTGTTTGTTAAGTGAAAAGTAATATATTACCATTCAAGAGGAGGAGAGATATTCTTCTTTACACCTTGACCTCCCTTGGTATACTTTCTCGGCAGCTTCCCTTCATTGTCTATCGTCGGCGACACCAGTCTGAATTCATCACTCGACATTTTTCTCCTTTTTTTTTTTTGGGGTGTGTTTAATTGCAAATACTCCCTACGCACCGTGTTAACTGATTTTGTAGGGTTCTCTACAAGAACAATTACGGTGACACGTCAATGACACGTGACGAGTTTGGGTGTTTGGAAGGGATGAGGTTAACACTATAATGCCTTTGCGACATGACTTGTGGCACTACCCCATATCAGTTAATTACACTATTCAAGTGAACACCAGAGCGTTCTTTATGTATAATGGATAACAAGACGTCGTTTTATTATGTGAAAGACGCTTCGTATTCCGCATGACACACGACACGCACGCACTAAGATGTTCATTCCTCTGCGTTTTTCTTTTTTTGATCAACCAAAAATCATTCCTCTGCGATTAGAATAAGAAAAAGAGAGGGGTTTCTCCGATCAACCGTCAACGACAGCAAACTATGGAAATGGAAACAGAAGTCTCAGGTAAATTCAAACGACGTCGCTGCTTAAACTGTGTTTTGAAATTCTATTATTTGGTGTTGTGATGAGCGATAGATAATGGCAGGAGAGAAGCAGATAGTGGTGCTTCTGATTGGTCCCCCAGGAAGCGGCAAATCGACTTTCTGTGACTCCGTTATGAAATCATCTCACCGCCCTTGGTCTCGCATCTGTCAGGTCCTTCTCTCTCTCTCTCTCTCTCTCTCTCTATCAGTTGCGCACAACCTGTCTGATGAAATTCCTCAACGAGACTAAGTACCTCTCTGTCTTTCTTTACTAACCGAACAAGGAAGGGGCTTATGATATGTAAAATGTGTGGAGCAAATCTTTATCATTAGAGCTTTGGTTATTGTTTTAGAAACCAAAAAAAATATCTGAAAAGATTGGTTTATCACCAGTTTTCAAGACTCTTGTCTTCATTTATCTTTTCTCTCTCATTCCAGGACATTATTAACAATGGCAAAGCTGGAAACAAAGCTCAGTGCCTAAAGATGGCTACAGAATCCCTCAAGCAAGGGAAGAGCGTCTTTATTGACAGATGCAATCTTGACAGGGAACAGCGCTCCGAGTTTATTAAGCTCCAGCTCCTCGGTGGTGGTCCCCATGTTCAAGTCCATGCAGTGGTTTTGGAACTTTCTGCTCAGGTTTGCATATCTAGATCAGTCAAAAGAAGTGGTCATGAGGGTAATCTACAAGGCGGAAGAGCTGCTGCTGTTGTCAATAAGATGCTTCGGAGTAAGGAACTTCCTAAACTGACTGAAGGTTTCTCTCGGATTCTCTTTTGTTACAACGACGCAGATGTGGAGAATGCTGTTAAAACATACACCACGCTTGCTCCAATGGATACTCTTCCTTCCGGCTCTTTTGGACTTAAGAATCCTGACACCAGGTCAACCCAACCCGGTATTATGAACTTCTTTAAGAAAGTCACCGCGGTTCCTGCCTCATCTTCTATTGAAGCTACAACTCCCAAAGCTCATGAAAATACAGAAGATGTCCTCCCAGTTTCCCCATCTAAGCTTGGTTCTGTTGTACCCACTACATTGGCATTCCCTTCGATCTCGACTGCAGATTTCCAGTTTGACATTGACAAGGCATCTGACATCATTGTCGAGACAGCAGAGGAATTCCTGCCTAAACTCGGGTCTGCACGGCTTGTCTTGGTGGACTTGAGCCATGGGTCAAAGATTCTGTCTTTGGTCAAGGCTAAGGCTTCTCTAAAGAACATTGACTCTGCAAGGTTTTTCACCTTTGTTGGAGACATAACTAAGCTTCATTCCCAAGGCGGTCTGCGCTGCAATGTTATTGCTAATGCTGCTAACTGGTAAGCTTCCATTATTTTTCTAATTGCTTTTCAGTAAAACGCTTTCTAACCAGGTAAATGTATCTGTTTACAGGAGGCTTAAACCTGGAGGTGGAGGCGTGAACGCATCGATATTCAAAGCTGCTGGTCCAGATCTCGAGGCTGCGACAAGAGCACGAGCAAACACTCTTGTGCCTGGAAAAGCCGTGGTAGTTCCTCTTCCTTCTACTTGCCCGTTACATAACGCTCAAGGCATTACACATGTGATACATGTCCTAGGACCAAACATGAATCCAAACCGACCAGACTGCCTTAACAACGACTACACCAAGGGCTGCAAAATTCTTAGGGAGGCTTACACATCACTCTTTGAAGGTTTTTTGTCGACAGTAGAGGATCAATCAAAGTTGCCTAAACGAAACAATCAAGCAACTGCGTCAGATTCCGAGAGGAACAAGAAGTACAAGGGGACACAAGACATGGCCATAGCTAGTAATATGAAATCTGGGACTGTGGATGATGCTAGAGACGGTGGAAAGAAGAGGAGTAAAGGATGGAGCTCATGGGCATTGGCACTCCACGTTATCGCGATGCACCCAGAGAAACACGAGAATGTCGTGCTAGAATCTTCAGACGACATTGTTGTGATAAACGACCAGTACCCAAAGGTAGAAGTGTTTATAAGAGTACCTTTCTTATGAGACAGATTTAAAAAAAAAAAAAACCGTTGTTTTGTAATTGGTATTTTAGGCGCGGAAACACGTGCTAGTAGTGGCGAGGCAGGAGAATGTAGATGGGCTTGAAGACGTTGGCAGAGAAAATATTAAACTTGTTGAGGAAATGCACAACGTTGGTATGAAATGGGTTAAGAGGTTCCAGGACGAGGATGCATCTCTTATCTTCCGCCTTGGATATCACTCGGTTAGTACTTATCCTTCTTTTTTTCCATTCAGTTTAGATAGATTTTCATATCTGCTGCACTTTGATGTTTGTTTTCACACATCACAGGTTCCTTCAATGCGACAACTACATCTACACGTCATAAGCCAAGACTTTGAATCCGATCACTTGAAGAACAAGAAACACTGGAACTCTTTCACAACCTCCTTCTTCCGTGACTCGGTGGATGTGCTTGAAGAGGTCAAGAGCCAAGGCAGGGCCAATGTGGAGAGTGAAGCTGTTTTGAAAGGTGAGTTGCGTTGCAATCGGTGTAGAAGCGCACACCCGACTATCTCCAAACTCAAATCGCATATCAGATCCTGTTCTTCTCACTTCCCTCACCATTTACTCCAAACCAGTCGTCTTTTGGCTCGACCAGGGACTTCAAATTAACTGACCGGTTTTGGATTGTTATTTTTTTGTGGTTTTAAGAATTGGAGAAGCTAGTCATTTTGTTTCTTAAACTCGCCGGCTTTTGTTGTTAACTTCTTGTAACTTCCAGTGAAGAAAAAGGAAGCTAGTCAAGTGTCGCATGTAATTTTAAGGGGATTGTTATTTTAGCCTCTAATTCTTTTTTTTTTTTTTTTTTTTAGTTATTTCAATCAAAATTTAAATTTAGGGAGAGAAAAATGAAAAATGATGAGAACTCCCAACGGAAAATATAAAGGAAAAACAAACAAATCAATAATATAAAGTTTTGACCGACCTGAAATTATTATTATATGTTTGGATTGATTCGGACGTTATGGGTAGAGAACGCAATGATTGCCCAACATAATTTATTCGTACTACAGTACTAATTGAAAGAAACAAGACAAAAATTCCAAAAAGCAAATTAAAACCAAGAGTTGAAAAGTGAAAAAAAAAACCAGCAAGAGTAGTAAACGATTCGTTTCTTCAGATAATCTTGGTTACTGGGGGTTGGGAGGACGGCCATTGGCAGCAGCGACGCGTGAGCCCCACTCAAGCAACTCTTTGCTCGTATCATCTTTGTGAAGAATGACTTCAATGAAACAAAGAGAATCCTTCTTCTCCAATGTGGCTGTCTTAATCGCTTCCACCAACTCCGCCTCGTATCTCACCTTTGTGGTCCAGCATTTGCCTTCCCCGTTATGAATGGCATCAACCAGAGCAGTGTAGTTCCAGTTCTTGATCACGTTGTATGGACCATCATGAATCTCTACTTCAATGGTGTAGCCACCGTTGTTAATGAGGAAGATGATCGTTTTCTGACCGTTGCGCAGCATGGTGGATACGTCCTGAGCCGTCACTTGGAAACTTCCATCTCCGATGAAAGCCAACACTCGCTTCTCCGGTACAGCCTGTGCGTATCCCAGAGTCGCACCAACAGACCACCCGATGGATCCATACTGCATCTGAAACTCATACCTACAAATTGAAGGAAAGAACCTGAGACTGAGACAAGGGGTACGTAAGAAGATGTTTTAAAATAAGAGAGAGAGAGAGAGAGAGAGAGAGATACGTACCCACATCCTTTAGGGAGCCTAAGTTTCTGGCAGTTAAACCAAGAATCACCGGTCTCAGCAATGACAGCGGTTTGAGAAGAGAGCATCTTCTGAATGTGTTGGAACATAGTGTTGACTCTCAAAGGCTCTCTTGCTTTGCATGCAATAGGCTTACCTTGAGGGACAAAGATCCTGTGGTAATTCTCATAAGCCGTCTCGTTACGCTTCACCCTCTTGGACAGCTCAGTGAAGAACTCGCTCATGAGAACGCACCCGAAGGTTTGACCATTGGCCACGGTGACACGGTCAGGATGCACAAGGATGGCTTTCTCTTTCTTGAGGAGAAGGGAGTAACCAACAGAGGTGTAGTCGTTGAAGATAGGGCCAGCAAAGATGTAGGCATCTGCAGATTCAACAATCTCAGAGCAGAAAGGAGTGCTCACTGCACCCCAGTAAGTCCCAATGAAGTGAGGATGATTCTCAGGGACAAGGCCCTTGGCAGATGGCATGACAGCCATGGCGTATCCAGAAGCGTCAGCAAGCTGGACGAAGGCATCGCTGGCTTTGGCAACACGCAGCTTGACACCAGCAACCATGACAGGCTTGACGGCCTTGTTGAGAAAATCCAAGGTAGCTTCAACGGCAGCATGGAGGCCCATGGGGTTGCTGGAGCGAGGAGTAAGAGAAAAAGGGACAGGATCACGGATGAAAGTAGGATGAGGAGTAGAAGCTAAGTTGCAGCTGATGCTGATGTAAACAGGCTTGCTTTCTTTAAGAGCTGTTGAGATGGCCTTGTCGATCTCCTCATGTGCATCTTCCAAATTGTTCACCACCGCCTTGTTTGATTACATATCCAAATTAATTAAATATGATATATTCTGATGATGATGATGATGAAGGAATAATAATTAAAAAGAAAAAGAAAAAGAAAAAGAAGAATGCCACCTGGTAGCAAGTAACGGTGTGGAAACAGCGAAGCTCTTGGGTGAAATCAGGTAAACCGATGGTGTGATGGAGAATGCGATTGGTCCCAAAATCGTTGGAGTTAGGACCTCCCACTATACATATAACCGGCAGATTCTCGCTGTACGCTCCTGCGATCGCGTTCAATACGCTCAGTCCCCCTACCGTGAACGTCACCACGCATGCCCCCACCCCTCGTGATCTCGCGTATCCGTCCGCTGCGTATCCTGCGTTTAGCTCGTTGCAGCATCCTATGTTCTTCAGCTCCGGCTCTGCGATCAGGTGGTCCAGCAATGTTAGGTTGAAATCCCCCGGTACCGAGAATATATCCGTCACCCCCGCCTGCACTAGACGTCTTGCCAAGTGACGCCCTAGTGTCGCTTCCGATGACCCCACCGAGATCGCACTGCCTGGAACTGAGTCTTCCACGGTTGCCACCGCGCCTTTTGGTGGACTACACACGTCGCCATCCCTCGCCTTGCTCGCATCCATGGATCCGATTTTGGTGTCCATCAGGTGATCTGCTTTTTCTTAATTGAATGGTTGAATGAATATTTGGTGTCAAGTTTATTTTGCTTGTGTGAGTGTCGTGAAATGGAACGATGGTCTCTGCCTTTTATATATACATACATACTTGGGGAATACTAAAGAGTTTTTTTTTCCTTGGGCATAAAGCTTTTTAAAACTACGTGTACAGCTATTTTCAAGAGATATACATTGCTTTAACTCACTCTTTTCTTTGCTTTTTTCCTTCCTAATTTCCAATTTCCAAGGCCTTTTTATCTTTTTTTTTTTCAAAATAAACGTCTGCAAATATTATGGCACATAGTTTTCTTAATCTTATAGCTGCTGATAATTTCTATATTGTTATGAATATTGTGTGATGTCTATTATGGAATGTTCTAGATTTACTTGTTCCCTACTCCAAGTTACTTGTTCCCTACTCCAAGTTATTAGACTTTGTCTCCAAGTTATGTAATCCTATATAAGGAACTCATTACTCATGGAATAATAACAATTCATTCATCTCTAAGTCATACGACTCTCTCTCTCTCTTTAGTTCGATCTATTCTAAGACAAGAACACTAGGATTAGAACACGTTATCAGCACGAGACTCTAAACCCTAGCTAAAATCCGGCGACCAAAAAAACCCTAATTTTAGCCGCAACTTCAAACCGCCATATCTCCTTAACCGTGAGGATCCAGACGACGAGCCACCCACCAAACTGAAGCTCTTGACGAGACGAATCCAGCGCCGCAGACCACGCAATGATCGGACTCCAGACGCGCCGTCACCTCCCAGTGCAAGCCGCGCCGTCAATAAACTCGGAGATCATCCCAAAACCCTAGCCGCCACTTCCTCTCTCTAGATCTTCTTACATCCGATTTTCTTTAATCTTGGTACTAATTCAACTTTGAATATTTCTTTGTTGAATAATTAAGGTTTCTAAAAGAGGAACCAAGGAGAAAAGATCGGCAAAGATTAAGGTAAGATCTCAAGAACTCTAATCTTTACTTGTGGTTCAAGCAATTCGGATTTCAAACTTCTCTTCATCTTAAATCCGATTTAAAAGGTTTTGCGATTTGATTTGGTTGATTTTAGTTCTTGTTTTATTTTAAAATCAAAACCCTAAACCCTTAATAGTTTTACATGATTTTAGTTTTGTATAGACAACAAGTGATACCCCTTTAAGGATGACACGCTATATGTCCAAACAAAACTTAAGGTCAATGTTTAACCTAATCCTAAAATCAGATTTGAATTTAAATTTAACCCTAATCCTTAAAGTTTAAATCTGATTTTAAGAAACCCTAAACCCTAAAATATAAAGCATGTGATTACATGACTTTTGTTTTGTGTGGACAACAAGTGATACCCCTTTAAGGATGACACGCTATATGTCCAAACAAAACATAAGGTTAATGTTTTCCACATCTTTTGGTCGATGATGCACACCATAGTGTGGCTAGACCATGATTTTCTTTTAGGTCAATGATGCATACCAATAGGTATGACTAGACCATATGAAGTAAAGGTCGATGATACGTACTCTTAAGTATGATTAGACCATAAAATAAAATCAATAGTCGATGATGTTCACCCTCAGGTGCAACTAGATTTTTCACCCGTGATTCACGGTGATCATCCACGATGATCCGCGTTGATCTATGATCCATGATGATCCTCGATGATCCGCGATGATCTACGATGATCAGTGATCCAAGGTGATCCACGGTGATCCTCGATGATCCACGGTGATCCACAATCACCGGTGATGGATGATGCGCACCACAGTGCAGCTAAATCACGATCTGTTTTATTTGGTCGAGGATGTGTACCGAATGGTACTACTAGACCATTAAACCGCATGGGTCGATGTAGCATACCATATGGTATGGCTAAACCATGCACTCGTCCATCCCACTATTTTCAAGGGATTTATAAATCAAACAAGTTGATTAAGAGATTGATGAGTTATGAGAAAATAAATTTCTAAAAGAATGCAAACTGGCCGTGTGGCCCTCTTATTTGTTTGATGGCCGTGTGATCCTGATTGAATAATAGCCGTAAGGCATTGATCACGCAAAGATGGCCGTGTGATCATGAGTGGCCGAAAGGCATTGATTACACACACAAGCCGTATGGCTTATTGTTTACATACTGGCCGAGTGCCTTTTATTTCTTGGATAGCCAATGGCATCAGAAATTGTATGTACTAACACTTAAATCATTTTGATATGATTTCAGATGTTGAGATTCCAACCCATGGACTATGATACCCTAGATATCTCTGGAGAGAACTATCTAAGATGGGCAATAAATATCTCGGTTATACTAACGATAGAAGGTCTTAGTGAATGTATCATCAAGGATGATCATGGAACCGAGAATGAGAAATATAAGGCATTAACAGTAATGCGCCATCATCTCAATGTGGAACTGAGAAATCAGTACCAAGATATACAAAGCCCTCGATGCCTTTGGAAAGAGTTAAAGTCCAGATACACTAAGGTGATATTACCAAAGGCAAGGTATGAGTGGATGAGCCTCAGTTTCCGGGACTTTGGGTCCGTGGAAAAATACAATTATGCTCTATCTAAAGTAGCTCATACACTGATGTTTTATGGTGAAAAGTTGACAGAGGAGAAATTACTTGAAAAAGTTTTCTCCACAGCAGATCCAAAAGATCTATTCCTACAACTAACCTATCGAGATAAAGGTTTCACCACATACAACGATCTGTTCTTATACTTATCTCAAAATGAACAGATGAATCAGATGAAAGATGATATGAGCGGCTATGAGGCAGATAGTGATGATGAAGAATCCATGGGAGCCACGTCCAAAGTGACAGATGGAGTGTCCGGCTAGATCATTGTCTAAAGCCTTTAAACATTCTGACTTCATACTTATGATTTGGTGTTTTGTCATTCAAAATTTCATAGCATTAATAAAAGTTTTTCTTTTATCTTCATTGATTGATTTACTTGAAAAATATTTTTGATTGACAAATGAGAATGAAAACTCGAGAAGAGTATGTCTAGACCACCACGCCTAAGGCATGGCCTTAAGAGGCACGGAATTTATCACCTAAGACCCATTGAGAGAGACCCAAAATTCCCACTGGCCGTGGACAAGGATACCACAGTAACCGTGGTTGTAGATCCAATCATGGCCGAGGAGGGAGTAAAGGTCGAAATGGCATTACAAGCCACATCAAAATGGTTTCAATAATAAACCAATGGGCAAAGCAAAGAAAAAAGAAATGTTCCTTTAGCTTATGAAAATCGCCAAAGGCATACATATAAAAGAGGTCGAGACTACATTCTCCCTACTGATCTAATACTATGCTAAGGATCAGTGTGATAAGGCATAAAAGCCTAGGTAACCAGTAAGGTTCACCAACAAATTTATACACTTTATGGCATGACCGGATTAGCCATCCTGGTCCGAACTTGATTAATAAGGCACAAAGAGTTATCCCATAAGATCTCACGTTGTGAAACATGTACACAAGAGAAACTCAGTAGGCTTCATTGTTCCAAGCAACACGAAAGTATAATCTGATCATGAGGGTAGTGAGGACAAAACCCGTGATCATGACCAGACCACAAATTCGTGTATCATGGTTTAAAACCATGTTGGCCGTCCAAGCATTACGTTTAAGTGAGGACAAACAAACGTATTTTTTTAGCATGTTCATGAGGGGGAGAATAAACACTCCGTGTGGTCCATGACCATACTATAAAACCCAAACATGATAAGCCTGGCCGAAGGCCATAAGGCATTATAGCTTGGCCGTATAAGGCATAACCTATTAGGTTGAGACTTCAAAAGTCTATAAGCTTGGGTACACCACAAGAATACATGTATGAAAGATAAGATACATTAGGCCATATAAAGTGAGCATAGATATTCCCGTCTAAAGATGATAAAGGGTCATAATCCAGATATAGACCATCCTAAGACTTTATGGATAAACCACCACATACCTATGTGTCATCTAGGATGGAATACATCATCTAAGGATGAGATGAAAATCGGGAATATATGTTGGATAAGAGAACATGATCTTTCTCCCACGAATTCAATGAGACCATGAGCCAAACAAAGGTGATCATATTGTGGCCAAGGTACACGGATTACATACAAGATGAATCTGACTATCCAACATCATGGAGAAAGCTATAAGCTGGTAAATAGAAAGTGAAAATGGAATGGTTTAAACAATCCAAGTCTTGGCAAAGATCCTCGGACCAGATATATATGAACTGGACGTCCATAAACAAAGAAAGAATGATAGCCAGACAGACCCGAAAGAATGACTAAGTCATACCAGCTTAGCACCACTATATAAATGTCCTAGTAGAGACATAATCAAGTTGCTGTAGAAGTCTATACAAGATAGACCAGTATGTTCCATATATAAGGAACCACGGATAGAAAAAGTTAAGGTGCTCATAATGATAGATCCGGGTTCATGAAAGAGAAACCATACTAGACAATGAGATAAGACCGGCCGGTCCTAAGGTACATGTATCATACAATGTAGCCTTGCAAACTACAAAGTATTCAATGATCCTGATAAGAATAAAATCTCAATCGATTGTATCATGTCTAGAACGCGATAGAACGCGAAGGAACATTATATAAGGTGTCGACACATACACACACTCATAAGTGATAAAGAAAAAGCACTTGAGCATAAGAGATATGCGAGGATCACTAACCCACGTAAGAGTACTCATCATAGAGAAATGAATGGGACGTGGAGTTATGGTAAAGAATGTATATGATGGGCGTATTGGCCAAATACATAAGATAGACGCCATCTAACCAGTGAATAGATGAGTCTTGTGAGGAAAAGAAAATCGTGAGCTGTAGAACATGAAAGTACAGACAAGTGGTCGTACATGTTGCTACATAAAGCATTCAAAGGAATGGCTTGATCACACAAGGATACTCACAGGGACTAAGGAACAAGGAAATAAATTCCTATGTGGTGAATGCTACTACCCAATATCGAAATTGATAAATATCTGGGCATATAAGAAAGATGTAGTAGACAATTGATATCTCACTGGATATATATAAAGGTAACATAAGATACCTTGAGAAATGAGAAAGAAGTTCTCATAGAACAACATCGTTCCTGCGTTGTTCATGGACTGAAATGCAGCTGCATGCGTATATGTACACACGATATGATAAGACTAAGTGATGCTTAGTAGAAAGTTCTATAAGAACGTTTCTGATCAGTCCATATAGTAGTCAATATATTCCTTGTGTTTATACTTAAAGAAAGGATGATTAAGATGATTGATTCTTGGAAAGGCTATGAAGAGACTACGATGATCTATAGTAGAGATCATTAGCCGTATATGAATGTTGGGATCTATGATCCAACGTACCAAGAATAGATTGATCAAATGGTCTGAGAATCCATCAGATTCACGACCAAAGGGAACCATACCGACTAGGATCATGTCCAACCTAATTCGACCTTAATCATCATTGGTCCCGACCAATCCATCCCGTCCAGCTTGTTCCGACCAGTTCCTCTAGGTCTTAAATCCGACCTAAACCATCCAAGTGAGAGGAACGTCCTATTGACCAAAAAGTGGCTTAGTTTTGATTAAACTTCAAACTATAACACAATAGCCACTTCATGAACAGACCGTGGACATATACAAAAAGTTCATAAAGAGTTTTGGTCAAAGGATATGAATAAGATATATAGTGGACAAGAACATAATCCGGATGGATTATGGATGATGTCATGATCCGGACAGATCATGGACATACAAAGACATTCATGGTCGAATTTATCTAAGAGAGATAAACCATATGATCCGAATGGACCATGAATATCATGAAAGCATTTTGTTGATGCAGGTTACCAGTCCAATCCACACAGTGCTAAGTCCCAAACCGGCTATGTTTTCACATATGGAGGCACGACCATTTCATGGAGATCAGTCAAGTAGACTATATCAGCCACATCATCCAATCACTCGGATATATTGGCGATCCATGAAGCAAGCAGAGAGTGTGTCTGGTTGAGACTCATGACACACCATATTCGGACAGCATGTGGGATCACGGATGGTAAAGACGAGCCGACCGTTCTTTACGAAGACAATGCAGCCTGCATAGCTCAGCTCAAAGATGGTTACATCAAGGGTGACAAGACTAAGCATGTTCTCCCCAAGTTCTTCTTCACCCACAATCTTCAGAAAGAAGGAGAGGTCAAGGTACTCCAAGTCAGATCAAGCGAGAACTCAGCCGACCTCTTCACTAAGGCATTACCAACATGCACGCTCAGGAAGCTTATGCAGTAGATTGGTATGCGAGCACTGAGAAGCCTTCAGTGATGTTCACTTCAGGGGAAGTAATGCGGCTGTACTCTTTTTCCTATCCATGGCTTCCCGTTTTTACCACATTGGGTTTTTGGGTTTACCATGGAAAGGTTTTAACAAGGCAGTATTCCAAACGCATTACAAACTCTAGACGGTTATGGCATTACAATCTCGGTTTTTAACGAGATAGCATCTTACACGCATAATGGACATCAAGGGGAAGTGTTATGAATATTGTGTGATGTCTATTATGGAATGTTCTAGATTTACTTGTTCCCTACTCCAAGTTACTTGTTCCCTACTCCAAGTTATTAGACTTTGTCTCCAAGTTATGTAATCCTATATAAGGAACTCATTACTCATGGAATAATAACAATTCATTCATCTCTAAGTCATACGACTCTCTCTCTCTCTCTCTTTAGTTCGATCTATTCTAAGACAAGAACACTAGGATTAGAACATATATTTTGTTTTCATTTTTTAATAGGAGTATTACACAAATATTTTCATAATTAAGACGAACTAAAAAAAGCCATTCATAGTTATATAAGCATCCTAAAAATAAATACAACTTTGAGGTCCTTCAAAACCGTGATCTTGTTTGTTTCCACAAACCCACGGAGTTGCCAGTATTTTCATTTCCTACTTGGCTTCTTCTCATTTTACTGTGGACTGCCTTTTTTTTTTTTAAAAAAAAGTACTTTTTGGTTTGAAACATTACTTACTGACAAACCAATTACAATGTCAAAACTCATTATGATTGACTACTTGGCAAATCAGCTGCCTCCTCAATCTCTTTTTTTTATTAACCCATTAACAAAAGCAATGATTATTGGTTATTTTTCTTTACCGACATCTTTGTTCAGTTATTTGAATATCGCCATGTTTTGTTTTTGTACCAACCAGACACTAGCATTTTGTAAGTTATTATTATTTAGTATTATGTATAAGAGTTTTAAAACATCTTTTTGGTTCAGATTTCTTTTTCTTTTTGCTAAAATTTGGTGCAACTTGAAAATGTTTATCTTTGATGTGTAATAAAAGAAGATTAATGCATTGCGGGTTAGCCTTGTATATGATTTTTTTTTGGCTTAAATTTGATAGCCTTGTTATGATATAGCTCTTAACCTTGTTTTCCAAGGCTAACGTAACCCGCAAAGCATTAATTTCTTTTATTCCAAAAACATATCAATCCATCATTTTGTTCTTGCGATTCTCTTCTTAATTATGTCTGATATTTGCTGTGAACAATATTTTACGTGAGAACAAAGTTATAATATTCCCATTTCCAAGTTACATTATCTGCTCTTATCTTCTTACTGTCATTTTTAAAAATAACTATCCTCTTTATATATTAAAAGTAAGGAAAAATAGAAATGCATGTGCCCGTTTATAAAAGAACACCGGGAAATCCCATCTAGGAACAAAACAGACCCAAAACAACCTACCAAAAGCCTATGCAAAAAGGCCCAACAAAAGGAGAGGAAGGAAAAAAACTAAAAAGCTGCTCTAATCTTTACATACTGTGATTTTTATTTTACTATTCTCAAATTCAAAAGGTGCTTCTACTGAGGACGGTAATGGAGAGAGTTCGTGAAGACAAGTTTTATGGCAGGTGAAGTAGTTGGTGGTTCACTGGCAGCATTATCCAGTATCGCAAATAAGTTGTTATGAACAAATGGTACAAAAATCGGGGAGGTGAAAATATTGCCACACACATTATCAACTTTCCCTAGAGGAACCTCTGAGATTTGTGGTGGAGAATGCGTTGACTTGTTCAAAGATTTTTCATTAGAGGAGGCAGCCATGCCATTACAGTAGATGTTGGGATTTCCTTTTCAACAAAAACATCAGTGTCAAGAGCAGCGTACTAGCCACAGGAACATCTTCAGTAAAAGAGTTTTTTGGAATGTAAAACTTGTTAAAAATATTAAAATGCTGCAGGTAAAGCCATTTGTTATGATGGAGATTTAACAAATTATGCTGTGCTGTGTTAAGCACAATAAATTCGAATGTCCTTTTAATCAAAGATTAATATTATTGTGCCCTTAATTTATTCACTTATGTGCGCTTTAATAAAGGATTTTAATTTGTGGTCACTGTGATTTTTTTAGACCAGAAGAAATCACATATCTTCAGCTTATGCGTATGGAATTTAAGCCATGTTCTCAATATCATAATTGTAAAGTTACAAGGAAACGTTTATCTTGTAAAAGAAAATAAATTTATGAATTCACAAATGATTATTAGATTGAGTAATTGGAGCAAAATAAATGTAGCAGCAAAGAGGGAAAGATTGGATACATTGCAATTACATAACCAATCAGCTAATTCCTCACACGGCCATAACATGATTTAGGCAACTGGGAAAAAGAGAGATATCGATATTCGATTCACTCGGCAAAAAGTTGCCTCTTGTATTCAAAACCAAGACTAAAAAAAATCTTTTGTTTCGTAGCAAGCTTATCTAGTAATGTTTATGAAATTATATAGGCAACTAGATCAATAGATTCGATTTCATAATCTCCTGGGTAAAAAGGTTGCCCTATATTTTGAATATCAACCTAACTATATCAGAGATTGAATGTTTTAAAACAAAACCAGAGAATTTCCCATCAGAGTAACTATGACAATATAGCATCATATGAATCTGAAATATCAGATCCATAGCTTTAGATATGCTATCCTCATCAGGAAATTTTGCAAAAACTGGAAGAAGAAAAAAACAAACAAAACACAGGAGGAGTTGGAAGAAGATGGGAGTAACAGCTTTACAAAAGAGTCCCTATAAAAAGAGAGGGAGAGTCGCGATGGCGGCGGCTTACTAGGTCATGCTGAATGTTACAGCAGAGCTTGAATTATATAAGGGGTTTTGGTAATTTGGGAATGAGATATGTGAGTCTTGGGCCCATACCAAAGGCTTTAGAAAATTACCCGAGTCCAAAGTTATATGATGTGAAAAATTATGTGTATTTTTTATGCTAGTTTCTTGTTCTTGTTAGAGGACTGGGCGGAAATTGAACTTTACTGTTACTATTGTCCGTTGGTAATTTAGGGGTTACCAAAGCTCATTCAGAAGCTAAAGAGCTAGTAATTTGGCTCAACAAATTGCTTCGGGAAGAATCTAATTTGGATTCCAATACTAACACCAAGAATTACAGAAATAAAACCAACAACAAACCATATGAATTGAAAACCAAACAAAAAATGTCTCTCTTGTCTTGTCGCAACAGCAGTGACATGATCAGCAACATCCCACAGAATAGCTTGTCTTGTAGAAATCTTAATTAGCCTCGGCAACAAACCTCTCTCCACAGAGCAGATCCAGTAATCCTTCCTCAGCATAAATCGTGCTAATGGCATGAAACATCCCTTTATATTTCACACCATGTCTCATCTTAGCATCGCCTTCGTGTTCGTTCAACAAGAGAACGTTACAGCTTGGTTGGTCCTGCACCAGACCAAATGCTTTATTCTCTGATAATATTTGAAGAGCTGGAGACTTAAATCTTTTCCAGTCTCTGAATCCTTGAACTCTCTTCTCCTCTTGCCACCTCATCAAATAAGGTGATGAGAATCCAACACGTGTCCCGCTTTGTCAAAACTCAACGTTTCATTTAAGTTTGTGTTACATGGGCTTCGATAGTTACACAAACGAGAAATGCTGGGCTTAGATCATTATGCATCTTCTTCCTCAATCTAACCTAGCCGTCAACATAAAGCAGTGAAAGAAGTCTTCAACGTTGCCTTCCAGATCGTTATGCATCTTGAGTATTAATCTCCTCCTCCTTTTCTGATGTTCCATTCTTTCTTCTTATTTTTCGTCGTTTTTCAACCGTGGATGTGGAGAGCTGACGCGTACGTCTCTGTTCATCAACGTCACCAACGGACCACCATTGCTAGCCATAGATTTCGGCTCTCCTCTTTGTTTTAAGGCGGCGCGGTGACGCCTGAGGTTCCTCCCAGTCTCTGAAACTGTCAGATTTATGACTTTTTATTTGTATTTTTACTCAACGCTGATTTGTTTGGCGGTAGAGGAGACCATCGACTCTGCTTGCTGTTTAAAATAAATCCAGATTCAAACCTCTCCAGCATCTCCTAGCATGTTTTTTTGGTCTCTTCATTTATATGCTAATCTTCAGATTCGTTTATGTTTCGATAGATTTAACAATTAAAGAAACTCTCTGATGAAAGTTTTATGGACAGTTTTCTTTTTATTACAAAACCCAAAGCTGAAAGCTTCTGTTTTTGTTTGTATCTCTTGCAGTTACCATCATGCATCCCTCTTAAGTTATACGCTTAGATGGACTCTTCTCTTGCAGATTCCGAAGTCTTTAAAGATCACATGAGAGCCTGGGGTTGTTATTGCACCAAGTTTGCAGCTTTAGATGATCGTTTTCTCCATAAGGTTTATTTTCTCATATATATATAACATCATAACTACTATAATTCTCTTTGGTGTAGTTTTGATTTTTTAATAAGTTCATCGGTTGGTCAAATATGTTGTGAATATTCAATTGATTTATGACTAAACATGAAACCTTTGCTTTTCTCATAGAAAAAAAAATAAACCTTTGCCACTCATTAAAAGCTTAGTTATCTGTAATATATAGTCTACACGAAGGCCTATTTATCATTGTCATGATCATGGAACTTCAAAAGAAAGTATATTCTATCGTATATAGCTAATTACATGGTTAGGTCTTAACTATCTTATATGGCTATATGTAAAACGTTTCAGGTCTTGGGATGGAGTATAGTGGAGGATGAAGCGGGTGGTCTTTAAACATGGGATGAGAGAGTATGTCATCGGAGATTTCATCAATTTGTTTGGAAGCTTCGCTATTAAATTTTGGCACAATCCTTCTCAAATTGAGACTAATAAGGTCTGCATTTGCCTCAGGCAGTACTGTTTGATTACTTTTGTCCTTCTGAACCTTACTTTGTTGTCTTTGTGTATTATCAGAGAGAGAGAGAAAGGGAGGTAAGCTCTACAGGACAATGATAAGTTTGATTTTTGCAACTTTTAATATTTTCCTAACTGTTTCATGATGTTCTTGGGACTACTTGCAGTGATGGTAACGAACGGCTACTTGACTCCGTGTTCAGGGGAAACTCACCCACCTATATTTAGGTCTCCAGTGAAAGGTATTGAGGGCATCTTGACCAACCAACTCATGTGAGAATACGGACTTAGATCAGAGGTTTCTTCTAACTCTTAGTGCCTCAGCTTCCAAATCCTTTCCAGTCTCACTCGCTCTTCTTCTCCTACGATTAGTTGTGCTTCTGTTTGAACTTCCTGTCTTGAGATTCTCTCCATATGTGTGCTGATTGAGTTTTCCAATCATCACAGTATTTTCTTAACTGCGTATGTGAAATTCTTGTGGTGTTTAAGTCAGTGAAAATATCATGTTGATGCTCTGTTATACTTTAATGTATATTTAATTTTCATTGTATGAAACATATTACACGACAAATTCTTGAGATAGATCTACTGAGGAGACTTTATACAGCAGCACTAAAAGTCTAAAATAGTTTATAGCAGCACTATAAATCCTAATATTTTATTCATATACTAAATATCAGAACATATATTGGTATCTTAAATCTAACATAGAAGGTGCCACATCAATGATATGGACAATCTATAAGCAAGCTATTACTATAAATTTGAAGTATAAACATATATTGTCAAAATAACTAAGGTATCGCTTTGCTTTACTTTTTTTATAGAGTTCTTTTGTCCAAAGAAATAATAACATAAAAAATCAGTAAGAATGAATCTACAGATGGAAATCAAGAAAGCAAATGAGAAAATTGCTTCAGTTTTTACCTCAACTATAGCTTCTTTTTTTAAGTTTTAACCTTCGACAACTTATGCAACTATTTTCTCATTGAGCCTGTCTGAATCAATTTCAGCCCTAAGACAAATACAAATCTTTGCAAGTTAAGGGCCAACCTCCTTTAGACAAATACATCAATTTTCCTCTTATTTACTACAATAATCGTAAAGCATACAACTGATGGGCTCATTCATTTAACAGAGTCTCATTCACACACATAACTTTGAGATCAATGCGCAAATCGAACCAGCTTAACCCAAACCAATTTGGCATTGATTCAGAGTCGATTATAATATCGGTTCAGTTTGATAGGTGTTTTTCTTAAACAAATTCGATGGTACCGTCAATCAAGTTATTAACTTCGCCGATAATGTTTGGTTACAAACAATTCAACCGTAATGTGGATATTAAAAATATCAACGAAAATTAATGAAAAATAAATAATTAGCATAATATTTCAATCGATACGAAGAAACATGGTAAATTAATAAATTAGATGGGTCTAAGTTAGATATGTGTAAAATATAATAAAAAATTAAGTAATAAAATAATATTTCAACAAAATTCATGTAAATAAATAGTTTCATTAAATTATAAATTAAAAAGGCTATATATATAATTTTATATAATCAGAAACAAAGCAATTTATTTTTTATTTTACTATAAAATGCTTTTCAATTTCTAATTTTATTTTACATTTCAATATTTTATGTTATTTTATTGAATTACTTATAATATTTTGTATTTTATCATATGGATTCAACACACAAAAAGTATATCAAATATTCTTACTAAAATTTCTAAAAATCAGTTTTATAAAATTTAACTAATTCTATTGAATTTTTATGTTAAAATGAAAAACAGCAATAAAAAGAAATAGAAATCATTACATTTTCCTGAATTTTTCTTTGCTAATTTTGTATTCTCTATAAAATAGAAGATAGTGAATGTTACCTCACTTTTAAACTCAGACAGAAAATCTCTATTAAAAATCAATATGATCTACACTTTTTATTTGTTTATTTTATAGTCATTCAATTTTTAAAATATTTCTAAAATGATTTATAAAATTTAAATATATTTCAAATAAAATCCCGCCCGTAGGGCGGGGCACCCCTAGTTTTTAATATTTTTCGTGTTTTATTAGATCACGCGCCAAAAATATTTTAGTTGGCTTTTGGGCCAAAAATTGTCAGGCCCGGCTCTGCAGGTGAGTCGCGAACGGCGCCAACTCCATTCTGTACGAACTAGTAGCAGAGCAATAAATTATTTTTACCGGGTCATACTATATTTAAATAAATAAATAAATTTTAGTAAAAATAAATATATCGCTAATTAACATGTACTTTACATTATCTATATTAAATTATTTTATATAAACTTAAGTTTAAAACCTTTTCAAAATTTTCTATATGTATATTAGTTTATATTTTATTTAAACTATTATTTTGATAGAATCACAAAAACTGAACTTTTAAATGTTGTATAAGTTTTTTCTATTAGTTGGTTCTTTAAAATAAGAAATTACTGATACTTTTATATAAAAAAATCTTAAGTTATAAAATGGAAGAAAAAGGATATATTTTGTAATCAAAACTCTTGAATTGGACTTGATTTCAATGAAAACAATTAATATTATATACACATAAAAAGGAAGAAAAATATAAACGAATGAAAGAAATAATTTTAATTTGCTTATTTAATTTAATAGGTTTATTTATATTTAATCATATATAATAATTTTATAGACTAATATATTATAGTTTTTGGTTGGTTTGTTGTTAGACTAAATATAATAGGGTCAATAATGTTTTGTGTTGGAGTCAATATAGAATATCTGATGATAATTAAACTAGTTTTCCAAAATTTATGGGGTCAACTGACCTAGGGTGTCAATTCGGGCGGTCGGGCCGGTTCGGCCAAGAAATATTTTGGGTCTAGAATTGAAAGTCTGGTCTGTCTTTTATAGGGTTATAGGGTTTTTCGGATTTTTGGGTTTTTCGAAAAATAATTTGTCATTGTCATTTCTACCGTTTTAGTACATATGAATTTTATTAAAAAAACAGTTTTAACTTTAAGAAAAAATATAGTAATTTTCAACTTTTCTTATTTATCAAAAATATTTTACTTTTTCGTATGGTTTAAAAACATATTATAAACTAACCAAATTTAATAAGATTTAAATAATCAAATATAAATTTAAACTAAACATATAAAAACAAAATTTATGATAAACATAATCAAACATTTCATACTTTGTATGTTGAAAAAAAGTATTTATAAAAGAAGAAATTACATTTGCAAAATATAAATCTGACATTTGTATTGATCAACAATAAAGTGCATTAATTTTTATATTTTTATTAGAGTTTGGATTAAAAAATATCAAAATAATATGTTAATACTAGTTAAGATTTTGATTATAAAAATAATAATATTTAAAATAAAATACAAAGTTTCGGATTTTCGGACCGGTCCTAACCTAGACGGATTTAAACCCAATATATCCAAAAGCTTAAATGGGCTTAGCCCGAAAGATCCGATTTTTGTTGGCTTATAAAACTAAGTCCAAATCCGGTAATTTTTAGGGCCTTGAAGGTTAGGCTGCGGACTTCGGTCCTAATTGACATGTCTAACTAACCCTCTTCCTAACACACTGCCTTCGTCCCTGGTACGAACTAACGTGGAACCGCAGTGAGAATACCCTTGCACACACCGCCGAGCGTACATGACTGTACGGTGGAATAGACGCAGGGTAACCCGCCTTATAATTAAATTAAAGGCTGAGAAGATTCAAACGTCCTCTCGAAAGAGAATGAGGTTACACTTGATGTTTATGTGATGACATTTTAGAATTACGTACATGAAATAATAAATGTTTATTTTCTTACTTTTTTTTAACAAAACATCATTAATTGTTTATTAACTACTAATAAAAATAAACTGTTAAATATAAATGGTTATATATAATAAAAATTTATTGAAATTAACATTGAGAATTAAAAATGTTATCTAATTTTGTTTTAAAAGAAATTTATAGAACGCCTGGTATAAACAAATGCACTCATCCAGGATGACAATTTGTAGAACGTGTGAATTCACTATTTACTAATCACAAGATAACCAAAAGGCAAATAGCGCAACGATCATAATCTTGATGACTCCTAATCTCTTATCATAATTAGGAACTAGATTATGACCCGCGCTTTGGAAGCGCGGAATATTTTACGATGAATTTTTTTACTAATAACTTAACAAATATTTTGGTAACTTTTAAAGAGTGTATTTAAAATATTTTTGCATTTAAATCAGTGTTTCTAAATTCAACCCAATTGTGATTATACCGGTTAATCCGGAGATCTGACAATTCAATTTAGGTTTTTAAAATATTCATATTAACAAAATCACTAAAATTCGAGACTAACCGATTGAACTGATGGATGACCAATATGTAATCTCATTTGATTTAAATTGTAATAGTTTCATAATTTGTAATCTTATAATCCAAATTTTAAAGTTCATTATTTTGCAATTTATGAAATTATGATGTTTCTACAAAATTTTAAAGAGAAAATGATAGATATAAAATATTAAGATTAATTATTGTATTGTTTGGAAACATTGATAGTGGTATAAAATATATTGTTTGGAAATATTGATAGTAGTAAGAAATAAATATATTGTTTGGAAACATAGATAGTATTATAAAGAAAAGAACATTAATGATTTAATATAGGTTTAACTATAAAGTATCAAAGTGTATTTAATTTAAAAATTTACAAAATAAATGTTAGGTCCAACAGAATGTTTCTGTTTTAATAAGATAGATGAGACTACATATTTATTCAAAATACGATATATGATGGGATATTAAATGAAATATTTTAAATAGTTTAGGGTGGTCCAAAAACAGTCAAATCGGGCAGAGCCTCGTAGCTTCGAAATACGTACTGTCTCCTTTATGCCCCTTTCACATGCAAATTGTGGTCTCCTTCCAATAACGTTGCTTAGTTATTTGGCGTTTAGTTTTGTATTTTTCTTGTTTTCTGTTTGGGATTCACATGTAAACTCGTTAACATTTTTTTTTTTTTGAAAAGAATAAACTCGTTAACATTTTTTCCACTCTAATTCATTATGTAAACTTTAAATTATAAATATTTGATTTAGTCGACTAATAAAATGATTTAGCTAGATATGAACTTCAAATTATAAATGATTTAAGTCAAAAAAAACACACACACAAATGTTACATATGAAGGTTCATACTGGTGACTGGTGACTGGTGAGTGACGTTTAAGGGTTTGATCTATCTCTACGTATCTATCCAGATGAGCTGACGCAGCGAGTGAGCCCAATTTTATGTAATATAGCGAAATAAACAAACTACATTAGTGTGAACGTCTACGACACGGTTTTGAGTTTATTAACAAAAAACTGTTACATTAATGTGAACGTCGTGACACGGTTTCAAGTTTGTTTTAAGAAAAAACTGTACATGTTGCGAACTGTTTTGGTTGCTGTTTTCTTGCAAGAAGAAATAAACAAAACAAATCTTTCATAATATAGATTTTTACTAACGAATAATAGGTTATATTATATATGATCATAAATAACGCGGTGAAGTAATGAGAGACAAATGTGAATTGGAATTTTGGAACAAAGACTTTTGTTTGGCAACTGATACATTTTCATGTTATGGAACATTCCTATTAGAAGAATAAAGTAGGCATACATATATCGATCCCTAGTAATTGTATACCCTACTGGGTTAGGTAGATGCTAATTTCAGTTCTATTTTTGATAGTTATATAGTTCAAATTTATGTATATATATAGGGGCATGATTTGAGCGACGTTTACTTTTACGGTTAATATCGCATGCATGCTCGTTTTACTTGTTATCTATTATGGTTGAAGTTTTATCCCCCCCCCCCCCCCCCCCCACACACACACACACACACCCTGAACCTAATATGCATCAGAAAACAATTGTTCTATTCGAAAAGTACTATTGCAAAACTCGATTTTCCCAACAGCTTATTTAAAACTATATATCAAGGAGAACACTAAAAATGAAAACGGGAAAAGATGAATTTGAGGATCTAACCGAAATCCAGCCCCAGCTTCGAGGTTGTCATTCTTCATTCATACCATATATATTCAAATTTAATTTGTCGTTATCAAGTATCAATTATTCATATAAATGAAATGAACTTACATTTTACTAGCTAAAGTGATGCTTAAATAAAAAATAAAAAATTAGAAGCCTTGATGTTGATCATCATTGTTATCTTTGTTAAGCTTATTAAGCAAAATACCAATGAGAGTATCTCTTTTCTGAGCCCTAGCTTCTTCTCTCAACCGTCTCTCATCCTCTCTTTCCATCCACCTCCTCTCCGCGGCCGCTCTCTCCTCTTCTAGCTCCGCCATTCTCCTCCGCCACTCTGTCTCTCTCTTTTCCCTCGCTCTCTCATTCATCTCCCATGCATCTCTCCATTCTTTTTCCATCTTCACCGTTTGCCTCATAAAGTCCTCCAATATTTCTCTCAATGTGCTACCCGCTTTGCTGCTACTACCTGTAATGCCTTTTCCTTTTTTCGCACGTTTTCTTGGATTAGTAGTAGTAATCACTTGTGCATCTTTCTTGTGTGTCTCAACGAAAGCCAATAATTCATCGTTGATGCTTTGATTTGGCTCCTCATGAGTGTCTTGCTCTTCCTCTTCTTCGTCGGATGAAAACTGATGATGTTTTCTCTTTGAAGAAGTGCTTGGTTCTGTGGCTTCTGACCACAACACTCTTTGAATTCTTGCTGTGAAAATCGATTGGATCTCGTTGTAGTATGGGAACTGCTGCCTAGTAGCTTCTGGCTCAGTAGTTTCACAAGCCTGTCCATACAGATCCAATATGTCATATATGTGTAGCAGTAGAACATACATAGAAAAATATATGTTTTTCATGCATGTAAATTTGTGAGACTAAGCATACGCAGCACGTTACACACGTTCCTAGCTATATGACCATGTAGCTTAACCGATTTAGCAATCTCGTGCTTGTTCATCTATCATGATTCATGCTAGTTTTATTGCCTTGTACTCAAACTTATAACGTATGAACATATTTAGACGTATTCAACTATCATGTGATTAGTAAAACGCTTCTTATATAGTACTAAAGGCGATGCATCCGTTATATAACGGTAACTGCAATTCTTTTGTGGCATTTTGTGAATACGAGCTAGATTTTACTTACTCACCAATTTCCATGCAAAATTTTAGTAGCGTAACAAAACGAAAGAGATATATTATTGGATAAATGATCAAAATGTGAACATAAGCCGTATCATGAAATTCACCAATAAATTAACGCGTTAAAGTCTAATCTCTATTTTCCATTAATGACGGGGTAATATCTAAACAACCTAAGAGATTATGTTCAACTAATTCTTGAGATTTTAATATGGTTAATCTATATACATACACATAGACTATAGGTTTCCGATATTCACATTAGCTAGTCAATATCACTGCAAATGAAATAATACATCCACTTAATCATAATTTGAGAATGATTCAAGCAATTATAATTAATTATGATGCACAAACTTGTAATCCTGATCTCATATATAGAATAATATACGTATATAGTTAAGTGCATCTATAGAGAGAATCATTAATCGAATCGATAGGTAGATGGAAGGTAACCTTGAATCTAGTGACGAGGTTCTTCCACTTGCTCTTACACTGTTCTGCGGTCCGGGCAAAACCCTTGTCGGCCATTTTAGCTGCGACGACTTCCCAAAGTAGCTTATTACGTTTGGTCTCCATGAAAGTCTGATCAAGCTCTTCTCTTATACCCAAGAGCTCCTTTGTCTCCTCTAAGCTCCACTGTGGGATTCTCTCACCTCCTCCGCCGGGATCCATCGCCGTCGTCGTGCTCTGTGGCGGTGGATGAAGCTGTTGCTGTTGGATCAAGTGATGATGCTGATGGTGGAAAGGGTTACGTTGGTCCATTATTGGGATCGCAGTCTTTGTGACGTTAAGAGAATGTGATTAATTTTTTTTTTTTTTGTAGGGGTTCCTTATAAACGAAGAGAGGTTTCTTTGAAAAAGATGAGAAGACGTAGAGGGAGAGAAAGACAGATTTTAATTAATTTATATGGTGGTGTGAAAAGAAGGTGTGAAATCGTCAATGGACGATTGAAGTATAGTTTTTCGTTTTTTTCTCAATTTTTTATTTATAATAAGATTTAAGTTTGAAGGTTATATAATTATTTAGTTGAATAAAATACGAGTATCTACTTTCTTTTATAGACAAGACTTGGGTTCACCCCTATGGTGAACTCTCAAATTCACTTCAATTGTTAGCACCAATTAAAGTGCCATGTAGGATTAGTAAAAAAGGAAACAAAATTAAAAAGAAAAAAAATGGAAAGAAGTGAAAAATACGTCGACTAATTTTTGTAACGCCATCTATGGCTTCTTCTTCATCACCAACACATAATTTTAAAAGCTTTTTTATCATCTACACAGAATATTGAAAGTTTTATTTGTCAAATTGGTGTCTACAATCCTCTTCCCTTATATCTTAAATCTAAACCCAAAATAGGATTTAGTTTTTAGAATTTACCCAAAGATTTAGGGTTTAGTGTTTTGGGTTTACCAATTTGACAAATAAAGCTTCAATATTCTGAGTGGATAATAAAGAAGTTTTCAATATTTTGTGTAGGTGATGAAGAAGAAGCCATGAATGGCGTTAAAAAAATTAGTCTACGTCTTTTTTATTTCTTTCTTTTTTTTTAATTTTGTTTCATTTTTTATTAATCTTACATGGCATTTTGATTGGTGCTAACAATTGAGGTGAATTTGAGAGTTCACCACAGGGGGTGAACCTAAGTTTTGTTCTTCTTTTATAGTGATATGACATGTTCCGTGATTAGATTAGAAAAATAATAAAGTGTATATTTAACTAACGCATACTATTCTTCTTTCGTATTTCTAAAGTTTTTGAGGTACTTAAAATAGGCATCTCAAACAATTTAACCATAGCCCTTTTGTCAAAAATTAACAATTTAACCATAGCGGTAACTTGCACCAGTTAAATATGAAATATCGTTAGTGAAAAGCTATGCATAATAAATGAGAAAGAAAATTTGAATTATATGGAAATCTATGAGTTGTGTGCACCATTATGACATGCTTATAAATATTTTTTTTGTTAATAGTTAATACTGCGTTAATATTTCGTCACGCTTACGAAAATAAGACTTCCTCTTTTTTGTTTTTTTCTTCCCCAAAACTCAAAATAATCATTTTTTTTTGGTCAATCGACTAACTAGATTCCCCCCTTTTCCAAGTTTTTTTTTTTTGTTTGAAAAAACAATTCTCGTATTTCTGCGTCTAGATAATTTATTTTAGGCCTGGGCATTTTACCCGGACCCGAAGATCCGACCCGAAACCGACCCGAAAAAACCCGGTCCGGGTAGAAACCAACCCGATCAAATTACCCTATCGGGTCTTGTTGTAGAGGACCCGCGGGTCTTGGACCCGACCCGACCCGAACCTGGAACCCGACGGGTACCCGACTTAATAATGTAAATTAAATAAAATGTATCGAGGGGGAGTCAAAGACGGGTTATTTGTCTACAGATCAAAGGGATCAACCACTAGGAGACAACCAATTATTGTTCTATCTTGCATAGTTTAGTATATATACATATTTTAATATAATAAAAACAAAAATTGTAAATAAGATGTCAAATATTTTCGGATATATTAATATTTTCACATGTTTTTTTGTATTTTTAGGTATTTTTTAGGTCGTACCCAAACTGAACCCGACCCAGAACCGAACCGATAAATTCTAGTTACCCGAATGGGTCCAACTATCTAAGACCCGACCTGACCTGGACCCGGTACGATCCGAACCGATCTGGAACCGAAAATTTAAAATTACCCTATCGGGTCCTAAACTCCTAGACCCGAAAGATCCGGACCCGAAAGGACCAGACCCGAACCCGATCCGACGACCCGAATGCCCAGGCCTAATTTATTTTGTATCAAAATATTCATAGTAAGTGAAGTACTATGTTGGTCGACAGAAAATATATAATCACCTATTGGATTATGACATACTCCCTCCATATCTAAAAGTTTGATATTTAATCTTTTATTTTTATATTTAAAAATTCATGTTTCAAATTTTAATTAATATAGTTTACTTTAAAGTTAAAATATAAAATAAAATCCAAAAACAAAAATGGTAAAATTTTATTAATTAGCTACTGAATAAAAGACTACAGTTATGTTGTTAACTAACAAATTTTATCGAACGCAGTGTTTATCAGGTAAAATAAAAAGGAAATCATGTTTTATAATTTTTGAATTAGCATATCTGTGACATGATTTTTTGAATCATCTTTTATTTTTATAGTGCATATAAAACAAGTAATGTGTACAATAAAATGAATCTTGCATATGTACCATGCTTCTCTTTTCTTTCGTGGATTCACAATATATAAAATTCATGAATGATACAACCACTGCTGTCATATCCCCCAAAAATATGGTGTAAATCAATTGAAAGCCGCGTGATTGCATATAATACAAATGATAGAAATAGTAACGGGACAACTGATATATAACAGTGAACAAGCTTATAATATGGGGAAATCGGCCAAAAAAACACCGAACTTTACAGGAATTGCCAAAACAAACCTGTACTCGAACCTGACCAAAAAAACACCAAACTTTTATTGACTTTTTACATTTATTAAAACACATACCATTGATTTGCCATATTAACACACCGTTAACTGAGAGTTAAGACAGTGTTAACTCACCGTTAATTACTGCCGTTTATTGAAACGACATCGTTTCATCCAACTATTTTGTTTAATTATAGGTTCAAGACGACGTCGTTTAGTTTAATTAAAAATGTTGTTAGGTGGTTTCGAACTCGTGCACTCGAGGTCATTATAGGGGGCTTTTGCCACTGGGCTAGTGGACTTTTCGATATAATATCATACATATTTATTTTTATTGATCTAACGATGTGGTTTAGTTTAGTTTAATTAAAATTGTTGTTAGGTGGTTTCGAACTCGTGCACTCGTGGTCATTATAGGGGGATTTTGCCACTGGACTAGTGGACTTTTCGAAAGAGTACCATAACTATTTGGTTTTATTGATACAACCCCGATGTTTGATCTAAATCAATCTATCGTAACCCTAATTTTCCAAATCGAAATTGAGGATTTTTCAAAGATCCATTGGAGAGTGGTGACAGGAGATGGTGAAGACGATGTTCACAAGAAATGGAAAGGAGGTTGTGATTTTTGGAGGGATGAGGAATTTCGATAACGAAAGTGGTGGTGATGGGAGATCGACGAAGAAGGGAGAAGATGGTGGTGATGGGAGATCGACGCAGAAGGGAGAAGATGGTGGTGATGGGAGATCGAGCTTGAATCGCGAAGTGATGATGATGTTCTCGATTTGGGAATTTAGGGTTTATACCAATCTCAGGGAAAACGGCGTCGTTTTTTTTTTGTTTCATTTAACTCGTATTCGAAGAGAATATAAACAACCATGTTCGTAAATCTATTGCAAAGTCCACTAGCTCAGTGGCAAACACCCTTCCCATTATACTCGAGTGCACGAGTTCGAGCCCATGTAAAACCCATTTTTTGTAATTACGGAGCTATTAGAAACCGACGTCGTTTCGCTCATTTCTCTTTAATCACCCAAAGACATGAAACGACGTCGTATAGTTTAACACCAAGATTTAACGTCGTATAAATTTTCTGTTAACTCAGTTAACGGTGTGTTAATTTGGTAAGTCAATGGTAAGTTTTATAATAAACTTAAAAAGTCAATGAAAGTTCGGTGTTTTTTTGGCCAGCCCATATGTCCAGGTTTGTTTTGGCAATTCCTGCAAAGTTCAGTGTTTGTTTGGCCGATTTCCCTTATAATATGACAGACAAGTTTGTCAAATATATTTGTGGGGTTTACATCTCTCTCTGCCAGGGAGAGTCTCCCTGATGTGCAAGAAACAATGAAAAGAAGAATCACACAAAAACTTATAAATAAAATGGGCAACAATAGGGGATAAGATAGTCAGGGAAGTGGTCCGTTTTCTGATGGACCGTGTTGAAAGTCAACAAATATTACATGACATGCACTGGACTTTGCTCCCATCTGTCATCCCACGTAGATCAATACTATTAAAAAAAGAAAAAAAATACTAAAAATCTTTTTTTTTTTTTTGTCAACCATTGTATTAAGCCCATGGGCTAAACGTGATTACAAATGGAAATCAAAATTATAAACCCAATACATTTGATAAGCCCACCCGCAAACCAAACTCTAAAGATAAGGATGACCAGATACAAACCATCTGTCCACCACGTGTCAATTATCAAAACAAGGTGAGAGCTACGTGTTACGTCGGGGCTTTGAGTCGCTTCTTTGCCGGATCCGCCGCCAGCTCCGATGGCCAAATCATTTCCAAACTCAGAAGATCAACTCTAATTTTGATTCCATTTGCTTGCCTCACTCCCTTATACGCTTCTGCCTCCAGAGATCTTCATCACTTACACCGGATGTGGATTCATCAAGAAGCTTCAATCAATTGGGTTCAGCCATCGTCGAAACACTTACAGAAAGCAAGCTTCAACTTTTCTTAAACTGGACCAAACGATGAAGACAAACATGCAAAACTCGATTCTTTATCTTATTAAAATACTTTGCTTAAATTTTTACAAGCAAAGATTGACATCTTCTGAAGATAGAGATCAAGCATAACCGACAATAAGGATAGGACCTCAAAAAAGCAGTAGGGATTTAAGATGAAGAAAGAGAGTAGAAGCATTAAGACTTTATTAAAATCAAATCAAAACCGAAGATAAATGATTAAGAGTGATGAAAAGCTTCAGTTTGATTTGAAAAGAAAAACACAACAAAATTCCGCAAACGGAAACTACAAATCGCCTAAGCGAAAAGAGAATTCGCCATGCGAAAGTCAAAATCGATCCTAAGATCGAAATATTTACAAAAAAATACTAAAAATCTACTTAAACAAAAAAGCCTTTTATTAATTATATCAGTAGATGGAAAAATAAAATAGAGTTACATCTATTCATTAGTATTTATAGACCACTAATAATCTCCCTAGATATTTCCTAATAATTACCATATGTCCGATTTTGAATTTGAACATCATTAAAATCCTTGCAACCATCATTAACAATAAATCTACCATAACTACATAAATATTCATTGATAGTTACCTTTACTTTTCTACGAGAGTTATAGTGTTTTCATTCTAATTTTAATCGACTGTTAATATATCACCAAAACCAAAATTATACCGAAATATAATCATATATATAATAATTTATAAAAATATGTCTACAGTATTAAAAGAAAATCATTATAAAAATTTACTAGAAAATATTACTGAACCAATGTATAACTATTTTATTATTTTTTGATCCGACCACTAATTACTCTAAACATACAAAATGTAAAATATTTCAAATGACTCCAATTATTACTCCTTATTTCATATGATACATGTCTTTTCTAAAATATTTTATCACCTAACATTGTGCTTATTATGCAATTTTGTTATACACCATATTTATGTTCAATAAAGACCTACAATATTTATAAATTAATTATAAAAGTGATTATATTACCAAAAATACAATTTAACAATTTTAAATTTCACCGAAGCCCGAAATTATAACCAAAACTCAAATCTAAAACTCAGAAAATATTTGTAATACTGAAAACATATCTTAAATACTCCTTCCGTTTCTAAAAATTACATGTACTAAATACATATTTTTGTGATTATCTATTTTCAATAAATCTAAACCAATAATAATTCAGTAAATGCAATTTTTTTTGAAGTTTACGATTAATCATTATTGGTTGATAAATTAGCTCATTTTTTAGTCTAATCGACTGGAATATTACTATAGTTTTATAATTTAGCTCATTTTTATTGGATCAACACAACAGTTTTGAATTCCATTTCTTAAAAATAATAATACTAAGAGGTTTTAGTTTTTGATTTTAGTTCTCAAAAAGTTACGACAAAAAAAATGTGAAAAACAACATAAGATGATGAAAAATAAACTACTAGGATAAAACCTGTGTTTTGTGTAGAGTCAGCTTATATAATAAAATTAAAAATATATAGGATTAACAAATTAAATATGTATATATGTTTGAATTTTTAATATGCATACAATTATGTATTCTTTACATAATTATCTATATATTGGATTGACCATTTGTAATTGTAATTGTGAACAAAAATGTATTTTGAATTTATGATGAATCTGGTCGATTTGAGATTAATTTTTTTATCATTCTATTTATATCTATAAAAATCTTAATGAGTTCATCAAGTGAAATTTTATTATAAAAACAGATCCTACAATTTTTTAATATTTTACTTTAGCATCATTAAGAACTATTTTAATAGTTTTATCACTTTATTTCAAAAATTAAATTACTTTGACCTTAGCCTTCCACATAGTTTTGATTTCAACTAGACAACTAAATTGATGCAGCATATTATCTTGCTTTATGTCGTTAGCTGAATATATATATAAGTTTGTGATCAATAGCTTAATTTGTTTTGTTATAAAAAATGATCATAAAATTGTATTAATATGGATTTTAATTTAAAGCAGTACTTTTAAAATTTTCTAATAAAATTCGAAATATAACATATAAGAAAATTTATATTTTTCTTATATGGTTAATGTGATTATTTAATATCTTTTAATAATATAAAATCAAACAAAAAGATAAGATACAAAAATATCAAAATATTTATTATTCATAATTATTATTTGTTATATATATGTTAATCATATTAGGTAATTCCGTAGTTTTTATCTAAAGAAAGTGCGAGAATATTCTTTTGTACACTATTTATCAATTTGATAATTAGTTTAATAAAAGTGCAATATAAGTTAAGATTGACCAACTTATTTTTTCTAAAAATATGAATTTCATTCTCATAGTGATACATGACTACAAAACAATGTTGTAATGTTTCTTTATTAATCATTCCGCTTTAAAAAGATATATATTTTAAATTTTTCTTATATATTAAGAAAACACGTTAAAATTTGACTGTAAATAAATTGTTTTTTGCGAATAACAATTTTCTATAAGTTTTAGCCAATAGAAATCACTATTAATTTTTTCGAAATTAATATTTTTATTAAGTAATACATTAAAAATAAAATATGTTCTTTTTGATACAATAATTAGCTACGCGGGGTGTGTTAAAGTCCACGTGTAAACGCTCAGTATTGCCGACGTGGCGATCCCCAGAGTTCAGTGTTTAGATATGATCAGTCATTTACTTTCTAAAGATTTTTCTCCTCATAGTTTATCCGCGTGTTTAGCACTACAACTTTGCCACTCATATTATTAAAAATTTAGTTTTCTATGGCTTTAATTTTTGTCTACTTTATCTATCTAGGTGGAAGGGTAAAATAATATGTTTCTTACGCAGACGGCAGACCTATTAAACGAATAGAAATAATAAATATGGACGAGAAACGATTTTTAGCAGAAAGAAGATAGAGGAAGCATGATTAAGTCTCTTCTTGGTAGTAACAACAATTATTCTCTGTCAGCATCTCCACGTGAGTTTTGAAAATTGCTTAATACCAAAAAAACGTTCTCTTAAACTCAAATTCCGCTGCCAGGATTAGCCAATTTGGCTTAGAACTTTGATCCCACCAAAGTTGATTATTCAAGCAGTTGTTGTTTTCTTAAAAACAGTTTGACTTTATATTACGCAGATTAAACAATCAAAATGTGGTGTTCCCCCTTGACGTTCTTAAGTAATTAGTACGCAAAACGGCGCCATGGCTAAGTCCAGCACAGGAAAGCTTTGCCAAATTAAGATGCAACAGATATATTAGAAACCCATAAAACAAAGCATATCTTTGTTACCTAAATATTCCGCAAAAAGCTAGGGGGCGGGATATTCAATTAAAATATCTGAGTCTATAAAGACAAAAACATCCGCTCTGAAGTCTTTTCAGTCACCATGAACAAGATCATCTTTGAAAACTGGATGCTCGTTACCTTTGTCAAGGAAGATTATCTTTGTTCTTTTTTTTTTTCCTTGTCAACCGGGTTTAATGTCTATTGTTGAAACGGCGTTTTAGTCATCATCAGAAGAACATTAAAAAAATACTCAATAATTAATGTCCTACTACACTCGTTTTACAAACAAATGAGCTTACTCCTGGACTCACAATCGGTCTTTGAGAAAATAAGACGATTCAGGTTATGGTTATATCAAGAAAGAAATTGTTATGATCCTTTAATAAATGAGAGTGGACTTAACATAATGAGCCCATATCGAATGATTATACTTTTTAAAAGGCCCATGTTTTCTAATCCTATTGGCATAAGAAGCCATTTATCGCACATCATCGATCGCAGTGTTATATATGCTAGACCATAAAACTCAGGTTTAATTGAGTACTAAAACAGTTAGATCGACAACAGTATGAACTCTGAAACTGACTATGGAGAAACTGGAAATTTAGTTGCAGTTTACTTTGTCTTGATTAGAAACTAGGGAAAGCCCGCCCTACGGACGGGATATGATATTTTGTTCAGAGGTTGTGTGTTAGTTGTATGTACGAATTCCATGTTTAATAGTTTTTTGTTTGTTTAGTTTGCATAATTGTTATTTTATCCTGTTGTTTGTGTGTGAAGATGATGAGCAGAAGTGTTATAAATGAAAACGATTTATGTTTTAAAGTGTGAGATCGATGGTTTGATTGAAAGAAAGATTATTTGTGGGATGACTTATTTACTTTATTCATGGTGGTTGTATCTATATTATAATATTCAGTTCTTTTTTTTTTAATTTATTACTCATTGGGGAGGGGGTGGGAATTACTTGTTTGTTTATATGATTTGGCCTTGGAAAGATTGGTTTGTGTTTTTTTTTCTTTTTAAATCTTTTTATTGATCTTCATGGTTACTTTGTTCAAGGATGAGTTTGTTTGACGTTTAACGTAGAACTAGATTTTGATCCGCGCTTTTGAAGCGCGGGATATTTTACGATGAAAAATTTCACTAATAATTTAACAAATATTTTGGTTATTTTTAAAGAGGGTGTATTTAAAATATTTTTGCATTTAAATCAATATTTTTAAATTCAACCCGATTGTGATTATACCGGTTAATCCGGAGATCTGACAATTCAATTTATGTTTTTAAAATATTCATATTAAAAAATCACTAAAACCCGAGACTAATCGATTAAACTGATGGATGACCGATATGTAATCTAATTGGATTTAAATTGTAATAGTTTCATAATTTGTAATCTTATAATCGAAATTTTAAAGTTCACTATTTTGCAATTTATGAAATTATGACGTTTCTACAAAATTTTAAAGAGAAAATGATAGATATAAAATAACTAAGATTAATTATTGTATTATTTGGAAACATTGATAGTAGTATAAAAAATATATTGTTTGGAAACATTGATAATAGTATAAAGAAATAAGTATATTATTTGGAAACATGGATATTAATATAAAGAAAGGAACATTAGTGACTTAATATATGTTTAACTATAAAGTATAAATGTGTATTTAATTTAAAAACTTACAAAATAAATGTTAGGTCCAACATAATGTTTCTGTTTTAATAAGATAGATTGGTCTATAGAAATATTATCTTAGCCTATGTTTTAGTATATATTGTGTTATCGTATATTTGAGCACAGGGACACGCTTTGATTGGTGACATAAGTTACTGTTGATTAAATAGTTTAGTTTATGACTATAACTAAAAACTGTTACCAACCATGATTTTTTATTTGAACAACACCAACCATGATTTAGTTTTAAATTTTTGTGTTTGTGTTTGAGTTATAAGTGTCATATTTGATGCACAATTTTGAGTTATCTCCTTTGTAAAATTTGGTGATTCAAATAATTAATCAACATCAAGCAACATCAACAGTAGCATTTTTTTAATATCAACTGCCATTTTTTTTAACAATTTAATATTTTGCATGACAATCCTTTAAACCATTTTTTTAACAAAAATCAGATAACTTTTTTACTTAGTCAAAGATTTTTATAAATTTTCTAACTTGATTTGAATTATTTTTTTAAAAATAATTATTTCTTTTATATTCTTTTAACTAAAAATTTTATATATGAAATTACGTAAATATATAAATATGTTCGCCATGATATATAAAGTATATTTCTTTATTTTTGATTATATATATATATATTATATTTTCACTCTATTTTATTAGATTCATAATAAAATGTCATTATTGTTAAAATTTATAAATTTTTATCTTAAATAAAATACTATAATTTATACATCAAAAAGTTACCGATCAGTTATTTTTAAAAAATTAGTAACTCATATTTTTACAGGGAATTATATCTAGTTATAATTTTTATTGTAAATTAACTCTAATATAATATGTCACCAATCAGATATCTACTATTTTTTTTCTTTTTGATATTACTGTGTGTTTGTCGATAATTTATGGTGCACATTGTCTTAATGTATCATAATGACTCGTCACAAGTTATATATGATTTATATCTTTTAAATATTCGTTTAATTTTTATAAGACTCTAATGTGTTTATTTAGTTTTGATAATCCCCATAGGTGCTCCATATTCAACCGGTAGTGACTAAATTATTGGGCCTTAGTGTGTTTTACGATATATGTTAAAAGTAAGTTCATTCAGATGATGATTGACCTCGATAGGGTTGTTCAAGTTTATTCATTTGCTATTTGTTACAACTAATAACAGGGGATATATGGAATTGTATAGTGTGAACTTTTACGTTTCGGACGATAGTATAAAGAAATAAGTATATTATTTGGAAACATGGATATTAATATAAAGAAAGGAACATTAGTGACTTAATATATGTTTAACTATAAAGTATAAATGTGTATTTAATTTAAAAACTTACAAAATAAATGTTAGGTCCAACATAATGTTTCTGTTTTAATAAGATAGATTGGTCTATAGAAATATTATCTTAGCCTATGTTTTAGTATATATTGTGTTATCGTATATTTGAGCACAGGGACACGCTTTGATTGGTGACATAAGTTACTGTTGATTAAATAGTTTAGTTTATGACTATAACTAAAAACTGTTACCAACCATGATTTTTTATTTGAACAACACCAACCATGATTTAGTTTTAAATTTTTGTGTTTGTGTTTGAGTTATAAGTGTCATATTTGATGCACAATTTTGAGTTATCTCCTTTGTAAAATTTGGTGATTCAAATAATTAATCAACATCAAGCAACATCAACAGTAGCATTTTTTTAATATCAACTGCCATTTTTTTTAACAATTTAATATTTTGCATGACAATCCTTTAAACCATTTTTTTAACAAAAATCAGATAACTTTTTTACTTAGTCAAAGATTTTTATAAATTTTCTAACTTGATTTGAATTATTTTTTTAAAAATAATTATTTCTTTTATATTCTTTTAACTAAAAATTTTATATATGAAATTACGTAAATATATAAATATGTTCGCCATGATATATAAAGTATATTTCTTTATTTTTGATTATATATATATATATATATTATATTTTCACTCTATTTTATTAGATTCATAATAAAATGTCATTATTGTTAAAATTTATAAATTTTTATCTTAAATAAAATACTATAATTTATACATCAAAAAGTTACCGATCAGTTATTTTTAAAAAATTAGTAACTCATATTTTTACAGGGAATTATATCTAGTTATAATTTTTATTGTAAATTAACTCTAATATAATATGTCACCAATCAGATATCTACTATTTTTTTTCTTTTTGATATTACTGTGTGTTTGTCGATAATTTATGGTGCACATTGTCTTAATGTATCATAATGACTCGTCACAAGTTATATATGATTTATATCTTTTAAATATTCGTTTAATTTTTATAAGACTCTAATGTGTTTATTTAGTTTTGATAATCCCCATAGGTGCTCCATATTCAACCGGTAGTGACTAAATTATTGGGCCTTAGTGTGTTTTACGATATATGTTAAAAGTAAGTTCATTCAGATGATGATTGACCTCGATAGGGTTGTTCAAGTTTATTCATTTGCTATTTGTTACAACTAATAACAGGGGATATATGGAATTGTATAGTGTGAACTTTTACGTTTCGGACGATAATGGAGATTATCAAAATAATTGAGTTTCTTCATCAGAATCAATCTTTCAAATACCTAAGATAACCAAAATACAGATTTTTGAAGCTACTAAACTTGTGGCTTCACTGGCAGTGAGTGTCAGATATCTCCGGTAGAAGTACATTGATGGCTACACTGTCGCTGACAACAGAGGCCAAATTCCCTCTCTCATCTCTAATCACTTCCACAGCCTCCATACACTGAGCATCCGCAAGGGTCGAAGCGGAAGCAACGACCATGTCAGTTTTAGCCATCTACTCATCCCTTCTAGAGATTGAAGACGTGGTGGTGAAGGCTGCGATTGCAGCAACATACAGATGCAGCCACACTGGCTACAGCAACAGCACCGTGAAAAACAGGGCTGGAACAGCAAGAAGCACAATGTTCCGGGCTGCCTGCAAATAGACTCATGTGAATGCGATTTTCATTATAAATAGTCAACCAATTGAACTTAGAAGTTTTAAGTTATATATACTGGTTGGAAAATCAACATTCCAAAAACTAACAGAACGCAATAACTGTACAAAAAGATGATGTGTAGATGAGAGTATGTTATGACATACGCCAAGATATCATATAGCAAAAGGTCAAGAATCTAACTTTAAAATTTGAGAATATGCCCTAGGAAAACTCTAGTACAGACTCTTTAATTGATTGGACTCTTTTTAGCTAGCAAAGAAGAAGTACCTGGAAAAATACTAAAACAGATAGAAGTGGCTTCTCTCGAACTTTTTGGTGATTGGCCTACAGTTTGAACACAAATAATCAAGTATTAATAGATCCATTCTCAGAAAAGCGATGGAGTCAAAAAAATATATAACAATTTAGAATTCAAGAAATTGTCTTTATGCACAGAATTAAGTGGGATTAATCACCATCAGATCTCTAATAAATGAAAACATAAGAGCAAAGTCCCAAAACAAACTTCGACAAAAATAGCTAATACAATGAGCTTTCTGATGAGGACGATTTCCAAGGGATGAAAAATGTGAAATAACCTCTTCTTAACTCCATCAACACTGCACCTGCCAATCCTTGCCTCCCAGGATCGCAAAAACCTAACCTCAACAGTGGAGAACATCTAACGGACTTCAAATCAGAGAGAAAAAAATTGGAGCTAGCCATTTGTCAGGGAATAAGTTTTAGAAGGTGATTGTTCAGGGGAGAGAAGGCTAACCATATTATAATCAAAGGTAAACCGCCTCGCAAGAAAGAAGCTCACATTGATGGCTAGATCATGTTGTTGGAGTTAAGAAGAGGTTAAATGTGATGAATCTGTAAATGAAAGCGTTTGAAGAATCTCACACAAGGCAAGCAAAAACTTAACAAAGGATTCATCAGGTTGATTTCTTCATTTTTATAAAGCTGGGTTTATAAATGGTAGACAACTGATGTCTACAAAAAGAAGCAGAAAAACGGATGAACTCAAAATCAACATCAATTGGAACTCTCTGAAAACAACGAAAGACAAAATAGCCAAAAAGCAGAGAAAAACCTAAAGATATCAGAAGATACCCAAAGAGAAGACAAAACAGGGACGAAACAGAACATCAGGTTGACTTCAGCAACACAACTACTCGTACGGCGGATAACAAATCCTGCAAAGAACCCTAAATTTTGATGAGGGGCGGGTAGAGAGGATTAGGGGTTGCTCGGAAAATAAAATAAAAATAAAAACAGTACAACATGATCAGGCTTACCGGAAACACTATCAGAATTCATAAACAGGTTAGAGTTCACCTGGAATAATAACAGTACGACGGCAAAAATTAATTCAGAACAATCGATATGTAGAAGTAAACGGGAAATCCACCATGATAAAATCCATCCACATAAAGCTCCCCACCACGTTTTACATTCATAGTCTCTCAGAATCGGAACAGTCTCGCCTCGGATGAGCACGTCCCGGACCTCAAGTCGGAAAAAAAACCTTTGAATTAGCCATTAAGAGAGATGGATATTAAGATTTTAATATGAGTATGATGAGTAGCAGATATCGCGAAAGAGAGAAACTAACCTACTATTTATAAAGATGTCGCTGATGGAACAACGCGATTGAAGATCTTTCCGTTACAGAAACCAGATCGTCACCGTCTCCGCGGATCAAAGAGAAACGAAGAACACAATCAACCACACGGATTAGGGTTTGTGGTCACTGGGCCTCAAAACATATTACAACACCGAACCAAAATAAAGCCAGTACGAAACCAAAAAGAAAACAGAACGTTGCGTTTCATTAATAAGATACGTGTCAGACGCTGGAAGACTGAGTTTCTGACCAGGAGGGAGAAAACTCTATTTTATATAAATATAGAAGATTAAAGCTCCATAGCTAGATGGGAGGGACTATCCGCTGCATCTATCTCGACTCAGTGTATTCTTCCTCCAGTAGGGCGGGGACTAGACGGGCACACGCTTGCCCCGGTACTTGTCAAAGAACTTTGCATCACATACACCAAAATGAGCCAATCAACCCATTAGTCTATAATAGGCACCATAGTATTAGTTTTTTTTTTTTTAACTCAAACTTCAACTTTTGCATTAACCAAATGTTTAAACTCTTACAAGATCATTCTCCACATAGGATTTTAACCAAGCTGGCAAGACAGTATACAACTTGGGAACACTAATCTCTAGAGAAATGGCTTCCTTTGCAATCCTGTCTGCTACTCTATTTGCTTCTCTGCATTGAAAAGATACCTTGCTATTGGCCACCTATTGCCACCATAGTATTAGTTAAAAGTTGATGGAAACGAAGATAACACTAGGCCTAGAAACTCAGGATACAAGAGAATCACCCATTGCACTCTAGAAAGGGGGAAACTGGATATACATGACTTTTGTTGTATGGAATGCATCATCACTCTATCCCACCAGGCTTGTGTTTGGGAATGTTTTTTTTTTTTTTTTTTGCTTCCTCGTGTTTGGGATCGATCGTTTGCCATTGAGGATTGCTCGGTCCACAAATCATAGTCACGTGTTGAAAGGGCTCTAATATCCAAAGAAGAAGCAAGCACCTGCCCAAAAAAAAATGCTTCTGTTTCTGATGATATTTGACTTTGTTTCACTTGAGAATGTAAAATATCACTCTTCTTCCCCCATTTCCTTCATTCTGTATCTTTTTTTTTTTAATTATTCAGTCGGATTAGCCAGTTGTTTTTTGTTTTGTACCCTACACTTCTGTTCTTGTAAAAGACAGTTGGTCTATATATTTGGAACACCGAACACGTTCATGTAAACCACTACATCGGTTACAAGATTGTCGCTGAACGACGTTAATGTGAACCATTTTCTTATATTGCTGCTGCTCTGTACACACAAGTCTTCCTTTTATACAAGTTTAATAGGACTCACGGTTCTTGTTTTATTATTAAATAAATATCGCGAAATTTTCAACTGCAACGTAGATGAATGGAAGTCAAACAATTCATATGTCTTCCATCGAATAAGAAATGGTAATATTTTGGCTGGGACCAAATGCATATAAATATTCAAAGCACGTTACTTATTGAAACAGACAATAAAATAAAGTTGTGGAAATTTCGAGCGAGCTTCGCAGATAATAGACTAATGTGATTTGATTTGTAGTTATTGTAGAAGAACAACGACTCGTCAAACTCGTGTGGAAAGTTAGATTTGACACAACTAGGATATATGACGACAATCGTACATAACTCCTAAACCTTCTTTCCAAAAGGTAGAGGCGTCAGGTCAGGAGATGTTGGGAGGGGATTAAAAAGCCGGCCCTCCTTTTAGGCATAAAACGTTGACCTGATGAAAAATGGATATACAAAGACGTCAAAAACATAAAGTATATTACAATGGAAACGTTCACACATGATGATACAACTAACTACTTGCGTAAAAGACTCACGTTAGGTTTTTAGCAGAGAGACAGATAGAGAGAAAGAAAGAAAGAGAGTCAACGAAGAAAATGTCTTTGATTAGTACGGAATCATCGCCGAGTCTCTCCCTCATAGAGAATGGCGGCGGAAGCGAGAGGCGGACGGCGGAGTTGTCGAGGAGTAACCGGAGAACGGTACAGAATCTATCGGCGACGTCGTTGATGAGGAAGAGATCGGATCTGAAGCTGATATCGAGAGTTCGTTGGGAATTTATGAAGAGAATGTTAACGAACCTTCAGGAAGTTCTTCTTGGCACAAAACTCTTCCTTCTCTTTCCCGCCGTTCCCCTTGCCGTCGTCGCTCACCGCTATGGATATCCACGTGTAAGTTACTCAATCTCCCTCTCCATATATCATCGTCAATGTTTTTTTTTTAAAACATACATATATACTTTCTTTTTCTTTTTTTGAACAACAGATATATAATATTTCTATATGAAGTTTTTCTTGCGTGGTTTCCAGCTAATTAATACAATTAGTTTAGTTTATACCCTATTAGTATGTGTTTGCTTTGTGTAAATAAAACAGGCGTGGGTGTTTGCGTTGAGCTTGCTTGGATTGATACCTTTGGCTGAACGTATCAGTTTTCTCACAGAGTAAATATTTACTGCTATCTAAATCTCTCTTTTTCATGAAATTTTTGAGTTCCCAAATTCTTTTTTTTGTTTTTGAGTTCCCAAATTCAATTTAAAAAAAAAAATATATATATATATATAAATTGTTTCTCTTCTTCTTTATCAGGCAAATTGCTTTCCATACTGGTCCAACAGGTGAGATCATTTTTTTTTGGTATTACTATTTCCCCACATATATATGTCTGTGTGTAGTTTTAAAATTTTAGTTTGAATATATTGGAATATGAAACTAATATACAATTGGATGGACGAATGAATGAAGTCGGGGGATTAATGAACGCGACATGTGGGAATGCGACGGAGATGATAATAGCGATTCTTGCGGTTGGACAGAGGAAGATGAGGATTGTAAAACTCTCACTTCTTGGCTCTATCCTCTCCAATCTTCTCTTGGTCTTGGGCACTTCTCTCTTCTTTGGTGGTCTCTCCAATCTCCGCAAACACCAATCTTTTGACCGAGTTAGTCCTAACTTAATTATATCTTTTACTTCTGAACACTCTTTTAATGTGACTTACGTTTTAATCCAATCTTCATCTCTTTATTTGTTTTTAAGAACAGAGACAAGGAGAAATGAACTGCATCTTGCTTTTTCTGGCGCTATTATGTCATACACTACCAATGATGTTAAGATTCGCAACAGAGGCTGCTGGAGGAACAGCAACAAATGCTACTAATGTTTTAGTAGTTCATCCAACAAGAAGCGAAGATGGATCAGATGTTCTTGTCTTGTCAAGAGCAAGCAGCTTTCTGATGCTCTTTGCTTACTTGGCTTTCCTCATCTTTCACCTCTTCTCTTCTCGTATCACTCCACCTCCTCCTCCTCAGGTTCTTTCCCTCTCTCTCTCTTTCTCTCTCTAAAACTCTTCACAATTGTTATTATCTTGTCCTTATATCTAATGTTTTAAATTTATTAAAAAAAAAAGAGGGAAGAAGAAGAAGATGATGTTTACGACGATAACGTGAGTGACAAGGAAGAAGAAGAAGCCGTGATTGGAATGTGGAGTGCGATTCTCTGGCTTATTACAATGACCCTACTCGTTGCTTTGCTCTCCGACTACCTTGTTTCCACCATTCAGGTGTTTTTAAAAATCTATATAGCCAAAATTTTTGCTGAGTGATAATAAAACAGAACTAGATGTTGAGTTTAGACCTAAAATAGTATACGTATAAGGCATATGAGCCAAACCCTTTTAATTGGCATTTGATTTTTTTTATTTACAAATGTTTTTTTTTTGAATTTTTTTTTTTTACAAACGTTGTCAGCATTTTCGTTTACTAACTGTTAAATACACTTGACTTATATATGAAATGGATAGGACGCAGCAGACTCGTGGGGATTATCGGTGGCATTCATAGGAATAATATTGTTACCAATTGTTGGTAATGCAGCTGAGCATGCTGGTGCTGTCATCTTTGCCTTCCGTAACAAACTCGTACGTTGTTATATTATTACTTCTTTCTAATTTTATAACAACACAAGCAATTCATCAAATCTGTTATATGATCTATTTGCTTGTATTGATTCCGAAAAAAAAATTAAGTTGATACATACTCTTAAAACGTACAGGATATAACTCTGGGAATTGCGCTTGGGTCTGCAACACAGATTGCTTTGTTCGTGGTAAGCTAATTGAACTTCACGATACAAAAATAAACAGTAGCACTAGATGTAACCTGGTTTTTTTTATTTGAATATAATTTTACATTTATTCAAAAAAAAAGAACTTCACGATACAACTATGTAGAGGCTACATTATTATTAACTACTAGAACATCATTAACGCAGATACTCTATAATGGGGTGCAAATTTTTTTCCGGATTAAGAAAAAAAAATTAATAAACGAACCAATCGCGGATCACCACATGTCAGTAGAACCCGCATACAGTGCGAACATCGGTGTTTAAATAAGCTTCAGAATTGATGTTGCTTAAAATTTTCTTCGGATCCACCCACTATTATATTAGCTTTTTGTTAAGCAACTCTCCCTAGTTTTACTATTATAATTTTGACAGTCTGGTGCAAATTAATTATTTAAAAAATTGTAGCTGACAATAGTTTTCATTATAAAACTAGGTACCAGTGACCGTGTTAGTGGCATGGGCAATGGGAATAGAAATGGACCTTAACTTCAACCTCCTTGAGACCGCTTGTCTTGCCTTGTCCATCCTCGTCACTTCTTTCACATTGCAGGTGCGTTTTCTTCAGTTAATTTGGCTGTGATTAAATATAATAACGAAGATTTGTATAAGTTTTGATTGAATACATTCTATGATTGATAGGATGGGACTTCGAACTATATGAAAGGCTTGGTTCTTCTTTTGTGTTATATTGTCATTGCTGTCTGCTTCTTTGTCTGTAATTCACCTTCAGGTACGCTTTGCCGTTTTTCCCCCTCAATTATTTATCTTAGTGTCTTCATCTATCAGCATTACTTCTGTTTTGTACGATTAATAGTATGCCATTCATTTTGTTTTGCACTTTCTCAGTTGCAGCCGAAACCATTACAACTTATCATACATTGACAGAAAGGTTTGTTATGTTTACTAATAAATCATGTAATACCCTAGGCGCTTAAGATCGAAGTTCGAGGGTGTAAATGAGTGCACTACTTGGTTCTTGTTGTCCCCCTATACACAATATATATATAGTCAACAGAAAAATGAACAAAATACCAATCAACCTAAAGAATCTACGTCCAATTGTTGATAAATGTTAAGTTTCAAGAGAAAATCCTTGTGATCTAAGAAAAGTAAGACTTTACTAAATAAACCGTTTTTCAGAATAGATTATATATATATATATATATATATTGATATATGGTTAATGCTTTTGTAGGTAACTGAACTATGTTTGACTCCTTTTTGTATTTATCATATTTTATTTCGAATTATCTGTGTATATTATTACAATTAATATTTTTTATAAAAGGATTCCTTTTGTTACATTATTATTATTTGGGTATTCATCAAGGCCACAAAGCATATACAAATAATCAAATATAAAATCCACTTTGGAAGTAATTAATCATGCTAACGAGATGCTCAAAGTGTTGGAGAAGGCCCAACTGAGCCCACTAATTTGACTGGTCTACCTTGTGGGGACCTTATTGTTTATAGTAATGCCACCGGCCCACCACCGGGAAACAATTTATATAAATCAGTCTCCAATTTCAGTATTCAAAAATCTTGGAAGTGATAATAGATACGCCATGGGAGAAGAGAAATCAATCACTACTTGGATTCCGTTGTATCCCTTCTCTCAAGACCTCCCATTAAATCCAATAATGGGTGTCAAACTTTTATGCCCAATACTTATTTGCAACGGAGTTGGGAATTGCCATGGCTTCTAATATCATCGTCCAATTTTGAAGCACTCTGACTCCCATATCTCCAACTATTGACATTAATTGTTGACAATCTGATTGATATACAGTCTCAAGCAAGGAAGGAAAGAGTGGTAATCGATAGATGATTAATTACCACATGTTATATATATATATTGGCTTTCTGAAATAGTTTGCTCAAAAACGAGTCCAACCGTGGGGACCCAACATCCTTGTTGGTTCCTTCCTATAATTAAGGAAAATAATAAAGAAGCTTTCTTTCGTTTCTTTTCTTGTCTATAAAATTTAGAAAAAGTCTTATTTGCTTTTGCCTTCAAATTTTTGGATTTCCTAAAGAAATCTTTGTGCAATCAAGAATTAATGGATCAGATGTTCAACAAGGTTGGATCCTACTGGTTAGGTCAGAAGGCGAACAAGCAGTTTGACTCTGTCGGCAAGGATGTCACCGTACGTACCCCCTCCCTCCCACAATTATAATTACCAATGCAATCAACAGAATATTATTTGTCTCATAATCAAAAGTTTCATCTTAATCGATTTTGATAATCACCTTACTAATAGTTTCTTTTAATTTTCTCTATACCAATCATGCATGATCTCTGCATACATGTATATATATTTCGTATGGAAAATTTACCTTAATTTTGCAGTCATTTGTGACATTACTTACTAGCCAGCAATATCACGTGGGAGATTTCGAAATGCATGTGATGTTGTGTGATTCTCATTTTCTCGTTACAATTTGTCTTAATTTTATTAGATGTCTATAGATGGTGTGATTCTCTTCTTCTTTTTTTTTTTGAAGAAGAAATGGTGTGATTCTCGTTATTGCCATATTGAATTTACGATAACGCAACTAATTCTCATTCTTCCTTGGGCATATTCTTGTTTTGATTTTTTTTGCCAGTCGCTATCAACGAGCATCGAAGGAGGAACAAAATGGTTGGTCAACAAATTCAAAGGTTATATATCTTGAAATACAATTTTCCATTATATATTTTGATGAACACCACACAGATTACAAGAAAAAAGGTAAGATATTTGATGATAACACGTAAAAACTTATGGTTATATCGATCGATATACAGGAACAATGCAGAAGCCGTTGCCTGAGTTGCTAAAAGAATATGATTTGCCGGTTGGCATCTTCCCACGCGATGCTACAAACTACGAGTTCGATGAAGAGACAAAGAAACTGACGGTGCTGATCCCATCAGTCTGCGAAGTTGGTTACAAAGACTCATCTGTCTTAAAATTCAACACGACAGTAACGGGACGTCTCGAGAAAGGAAAGCTGGCTGACTTGGAAGGGATGAAGACAAAAGTGATGATATGGGTCAAAGTCACAAGCATCTCTGCAGATTCATCAAAGGTCTCTTTCACTGCAGGTGTGAAGAAGAGCAGAAACCGAGATGCTTATGAGGTTCTAAGAGATGGCGTCCGAGCCGATAAATTTTAAATTACTCCATATATCCTGATCAGTCAGTAATATTTTCTTCTCTTTATCGGATTCTTCTTGCTCTTATATTTATATATATAAGAACCTGTGTATTTTTATGAGAGCACTTCTTGAATGTGGACATTGGCTGAATCCCACTATTGGTTTTGTACCAAACAAATTAACGATCAAATCGCAGTTAACTATATACTATTATTATTATTCATGATATGGTCGTTAATTTATATTCTTTTTGTACCTACAGAATTTTCAGTTTGAATTTTGGATATATATAAAACAACATGACAATAATAACCCATTTTAAAACATTAATCAGAATCCTGAATTAAGTAAACCTAAATTAAAACATTAATCATTTATATATTTGACAAATACACAACGGCAGTAGAAAGGATTGCTCTAAAGTAAAGCAGTAGCATTCAATGTTATTCTCTCAATCCAAACATTAAGATAAAAGGGAAATAGATCAAAGTTAATAGATGAAAGAAGAAGCCACACACCTTACATAACGGTTGCATGGCAGTCAGCGTCGATCATGGAACTACAAAGTCGCCAGGTTCCAACCAAAGAAGGATCCCTGCAAGAAGAGAAATGAAATGTAGGAATGACATATCAAGATGGCTTATACAATCTACACGTTTTGAGATGGGATTCAGAGGAGCTAAACCTAGCGAATAACTATATGGCTACTTTCTATTTGACAATCTACACGTTATTTCTGTTTGCTTCGGCCCAACTTTTACGACTCCACTCTCTGTTATATCATTTTCTACTTTTCTTTTTCTTTTTTATTTGTTTGAGTTTCAATGATATTTATAATCTTGTGTTCCAGACACTTTTCCAACTGAAATTTACAAAACCATCATTATAGCAAAGTCCATTTTGCATCCAAAAACACTCTTCCCCCAACGTCTAAATGTTTCCCAACTCCTAGAGAGTTCCTATCAGTGGCTCTCATCTCATCTCATGAGTAATGACTTTGCCATAGATCCAAAAAAAAAAAAAGAGAAAGGCTTTTTCCCTTTACAAAGCCACAGCAGATAGAAAGCCACGCCTCCCCATGGATGAACACGGCACCTTTTCCCACCCTTTGCCATCCTTGAAACACTCAACCTGTAATCAAATATACACACCATCAAGATTTTTTTTAATATTATGTTGTAAATGGTGATGTGCTTTGTGTGTTTAAAGTTGAGAAAGTAACAATACAGTGTCTAAGATGTCTACTCCTTCCCCCTTGTATCCTCCGATCACATATATGCAGTCTTTCACCACTGCCGCTGCTGAATATCCTCTTGCCTCCTTCATTGCTTCTCCCTCTATCCATGTCCCTCTCCGTGGCTCATATATCTCCACACTCGATACCATTGTCGATCCATCATACCCACCTATCGCATATCTGCACAAGCTTTTGTCATCTTTTACCAACTCTTTTTTTTTTTAATCTTCTTAAACTATCTCAAGGTTTTACCCTTTGCAAAATATGTAACTGAAATATGGTCATAAAATAATGGGTCTAAAAGAAACTCACATGAACAATATTTATTCTGATTATATCTAGTGAGTGATTTTGTTAAACTGTTCCATCTTTCAAAAACTTACTAACTTTCAGTAGAACCTACTGTATATTGTTTAGCAGATCATCTCATTTTCCTTGTGTGCTCGTTCCTAAGAGAAAAAACGATGGTGAGAGGAAACTTACAGTTTCTCGTTCAAAACAGCAAGAGAATGGCAGCCTCTTCTTGACTTCATCGATGCAATTCTCATCCACGAGTGCTCTCTAGGATCAAACCTTTCAGCTGTGCTGTTACAAGTAGAGAGACAGAGAGAGAGAGAGTTTCCAGTAAACTCCTTCTTGTTAGTTTCACATTTCAGCAGCGCTAAGATAAAGAGAAGGCTAAAATGTTCTTACTTGAGGTACTCCTTCCCATCAAAACCACCAACAGCATATATGGAACCGTTATGCTCGGTGGCGGCAACTGCAAATCTCTGAGATCACACAACAGTGATAACTGAGACTCATTACTTGAATGGTACTACAAGTCAGCGAAATAGAGAGAAGTAAGCAGGTTGTTGTTTACCTTGTGCTCCATTGACCTAGTTCTGATCCACCTCCCTATATCAGGATCAAGCATCTCAACATCTGAAAAAACTACCTCAACGTTCCCGCCTCCGATTGCAAATATTTTGCCATCCAATGTGGCTCCACCTAAATTTCCTTTTCTGTCGTTCAAGGGAGAGCACAAGCTCCACCCACCATCCGTCTCGTTATATGATTCAACTTCAACATAAGAAAGAAGAGGCAAAGCATAAATCAAAGGTCAGCCTTTTTTTTAATCTTAATTATTAGGGAGGAGAGAGTTAAAAAAAAAAAAACAAAGTAAAGTGAAGTGCGTGATATCAATAAGAGAGGACCTACCTGTGTTCGTCCAACCATTGCCACCTTCATCCCCTCCAAAGACGTAAACTTTACCATCCAATTTTGCGACTGAAGCATTCGAACGGATAGAGGTCATTGAACTATGAGCCTTGACAACATTCCTAGACGGAAAATATGATTGGACTGATGACAATCCTGATTCAGAGTAACCATCAAATCCGCCCAACAGAAGAATTGCTGCCTCAGTTGAATCTAAGTTTGAATCATCTGGTAAATGGATCTCCCTAGTATCACTACTAGTAGCGATTTTGGACTCCAGCATGTTGCAACGCTCTCTCAGTCTATGGATTTCAGTGTGTGCTTCACCCTGTAATAGTAATACCAAAAGAAGAAAAGTCTCATATGGTTTCTACAGACTGAAAATCAATTTGTAGCAAAAATCTTTTTACCAGTTTCTCTTCCAAGTAGCATATCTTGGTTGAATTTTCAATCCCGTATGCCTTGAGTTCCTTCACCTCTTGCATCAACTGGCAAAAGAAATGATAATCTTGTGAGAGCGCTTGATAAAATGTAACTAACAAGTTTGACTTGGAGCATTTCTACACCGCTGATAATGGGGACACAGTACACACACGTGAGAGTTGGGGGTTATCTAGAAGGATTCTGGTTTCTCACGTGTTGGATTAAGAAATAAAGGGAAGTGTTGGTTGACTCTAGCAGACTTTTACACACACATATATATATTTGTTAAACTGGTGCGGATAAGTAGCAAGCATATGTCAAAGTACCTGGATTATTGTATGTTGACGCGGGGATGAACCGCCATCTCCTTTCCCCGCTATTTTACATGTTTCCTCGTCTCTATCTGTCGTGGGAACGTTTGGTTGGTCAACGGTTAGCATCAGACTATTGTGTGGATGAGTAAGGGCGAGATCCTTGAGTTCCTCGAGAAGACAATCCTGAGGAGCAGGTGAGGCCTCCACCTCCACCTCCACCTCTAAGGTATCGATTGGCTCGCTATTGGAAGGCTGGTCCATGTTGACTCTAATATGAGGATGAGGTGATGGAGGAAAGTGAAAAAGCTGTCTAGTGAGGAGGGGTGGGGGGTTAGGTTTGAGAGGAAAGGAAGAGAGGAGACAGATCAACTTATTAGTCTGTAAATGATCAAGCTCGAACCAGAAATGGTGAGAAGAGTAGTAATTATCTTGAATGGCAGGTTTGAATATTTGTTCAGAAAGGGGTTCACACTGTAAGCGAGCACTGATTTGAACCTGAGCAGGAAAAGAAGTTCGGTCGGAACCATTAGAGGTCCAGGCATAAGGATCAATATTGAGATGACCAGGACCAGCAGCCTCGAAAAGGCCATGAAGTTTACGATCAGAGTAGTTGAAAAGGAACAAGGGGAGGGCAGTATCAATGTTCTGGACGTATGAAAAGTGGTTGTAAGGCAGACCTGTTGTTATAGGAATCAAAAATTAGATTAGATTAGATTAGATAGAAAGAGTAGTAGTGGTATTCAGGAAGGAATCAATTCAATTGAAGAGAAGAGAATAGAGAGTGAGTGACCAAATAAGTGTTTGGAGAGGCATTCGTTGATGGTATGCTTGGTGCAGCCAAAAACGACACCACCTAGTTGTGTTTTCGTAAGGTTTCTATGGTTAGCCCTCGATTGAGCCATCCTTGAGAAGCTAGGCTGCTATATATAGTCACTGTCTCAGGAGAGAGGAAAATCTGCAAACACATGGTGTGCAAAAACAAAAAAAAATACACTCAGAATCAGATCAGATGAAGAGAACACAAAACAAAACAAGGCAAAAATCAAGTCCTCGCATTGGCAATTTTTTTTTTGTTATGGGAGAAAGAAAAAAGCCCTAACCTAATGCTGCTAAATGCAATACTCTGTAACAACCTAAATGCAATGCAGCCGGAAACAAACAATGGCATTCGACTTTAGCGTCTTACTTACTTGCAGAGGCGCGTTTAGAACTGAAGAAAATCCAATGTCTCGTCTTGTCTCGTGTCGTGTCGGAGAGTGCGCTAAAGATGGAGCGCCATTACTATAAGCCCCAAACGACGAAAATTGAGTTAGTGAGTGCTCTCTCCTACTTTGTACTTATTTGTTGCATTTACCAACCAACCCCCATATTTTCTTCTTTTTTTCCTTCGTTTACCCAAATTGTTTTAACTTTTTCTTTTTTTTTTGTCAACCCTTTTTCTTATTATAAACACCAAGTTTTTACATAGTTTGATCTCTTTACTCTAGCTGTCTTGGCTATTACATCAACACATGAGATTAAAGAACGAGGTACATGTTTAAACTTGAAACCCATTGATTTAGAAATTTCAACTATTGTCTTGTAGATGCATTTGTTTGCATGCTGGAATCCATGAACTTTTGCAAGGAATTAATCAACAGATTGAAGATTGAAATTCTCCTAGAGAAGTTCCGAGAGTCGCCTAGCGAAAGAAATTTCTTTCCAAATATTAACGTTTTAACTTTTTCTTAACTTCCCTTAAAACTATTCTTGCAGATGCATTTGTTTGCATGCTGGAATCCATGAACTTTTGCAAGGAATTAATCAACAGATTGAAGATTGAAATTCTCCTAGAAAAGTTTCGAGAGTCGCCTAGCGAAAGAAATTTCTTTCCAAATATTAACGTTTTAACTTTTTCTTAACTTCCCTTAAAACTATTCTTGCGAAAATATAACAATTACTCATATCAAAAATTTGTATATTATAATAAATCCCTTATATTAAAAAGCATGTCCTGTCAACTCATTTCATTCAAACTTTTTTCATCTTCTTTTACCATGGGTAAGTGTGAACCGTTGTCAGCTGTACTGTTTCTATGAAACAGTTGAACAATTAGATGCATCTTCCTCCTTCTATTTTTTTTTTATGCAAACATAAGCTTTCAAATAGAATAACAAAATTACACACAACCACGAACCACCAAAACTTTAAAGTTTGGGCTGCTCCATACCAACAACTATTCCACATGCCTGAGCCTTGTATAGCCTAGTAAAGACTTTCATGAAAACAAGATTCACTATTATCCAAAAAAATCACACCCTTTAAATATTAAATAAAATGAGTCCATTGTATTGTCTACTTCTTTTTCCAGTTGCTTCATCAAACAAGCATAGAAAACTAAAGTTATTTTATACACAAATAAAAGCTTCAATGTTGACTAGCATCGACAACACACTCAACGTTTTGTATTTTTTTTACCCAAAACAATAAGTAAGTGATACCAACAATGATCCTACTACTATGAACAACCCCCCCCCCTTTTGGCGGTAGACTCAATGGCACTCGTTATTGCTCTTACCTGATCTCCAAGAAAGAGTCGATACCGCTCGGCTCACGTTTCCTTCTCTTGGGTATGGCCGGTGGTTCAGGTAAAGCACCACTACGGCGCAGTCATCAGCTTTAGAAGCTGGAAACTTCGTTCTCCATGTCCGAGCGGCCCTCTGAACCAGCGTCTCTGCTGCTATTGACCGGTCCTTACATGCACCCACAATTTTCACCACTTCTTCGTTTGACAGCACATCCCAAATCTGTTCATCAAACACACACATGCATTTATATATGTATCCTTTTCTAAGAGATTATGTTTCCATTCGAGAAGACTGAAAACTCGTACCCCATCGGTGGCTAGAACCACAAACTCGTCATCTCTACTGACTTTTCTGCAAAAGACCTCAGGGATGCAGAGAAGTCCATAGTCTTTGAGGCAGAAATCACCAAAAGCCCTAGACATTGCAAGTCCAGGGCAATCATCATCAGGCATCCACACTCTGTATACATCAGGTTCCTCTTCCATAGCAAACACCCTTCCTTTGCATGATACTATTCTCTCTGCTTCGCCTGTTTTTTTTTTAATTTTATTTAAAAAATACGGATAACTTAAAGCAAGGCAAACATCTTCTCTTTATATGTCCACCTCATACTCTCTGTACGTAGGAGGGTATTATTTAGTCTATTAGAGTTTAAAGGGAAGGATAAGATACTGACGTTGAACACAGGGTTTCAGATCAACCGTGAGTTGGACAGCTTTGAGACTGTTCTTGCCTCCACGGGTGCCAAGAAGGGCTCGTGAATCTCCCAAGTTGGCGATCACCAAGCAGTCACCCTACCAAATGTTTTGACGAACAAAACAACCTTTTTTAAATGAAGTGTACTGTTACTACATATATATATATATATATATGAAGAAGCCATTTTTATTTAGCTCAAAGAGAATTTACTTGTTTAAGGACGGTAACAGCAGTTGTGCCGCTGCAAAAACTATCATAAGGAGAGTCAAGACCAAGTTCGCTGTCTATTCTCTTAAAGAATGTAACTAGAACTTTCTCGAGTTCACGGAAGAGTCCCTCCTCCTGACGACTAACAATATCATTGCCGCCAGATTTTGAAGATTTGATTCTCGAATGGACCCTTGAAGGTAGACTGTCACATACGCGACGAGAGATCTTGTGACCCATTGGGCCGTGGCCGTCAAATACACCGCAAAATATCATATCCTCTTCCCCACCAAAGTTCTGAAAAAAAAAGAAAAAAAAAATGTTTTAAATTTTGATCATTGCTATATAAGGGAAACAGCTTCAAACAATATGTAAAAAAATCGACAGAGAACAGAGCAGGTAATGGTTACAAATGTTAGCTCCTGAAAATGAAAAAAGTCTAGTTACCTCCCAGACTGTCATGTCGTCTTGATTGATCCCCTTTTTCCCTTGTTTGATTGCCATGGAGACATGTTTAGATGAGCCGCGAGACCTTATAATGGCACCATCATTTGTGTCTCTAACCTCAGCCTCCCTATCATCTCTATGTTCATTACTATCATCCGTGCCATTCTCCACAGTTATCCCTGTTCCCTTGCTACAACAGACCCCCATTACCAAGCAAGAAACATTAACAAACAAACAAGAATATATCTTTTATTTTTTTTATTTTTTTTTGAAGAAGAAATATGGTCTGGAAATGCAAGCGGAGGAGTCTGCTTAGGTCATGTGGAAGAAGAGAGGAGAGCAGGGTTGAACAGCTGCATAGAAATTAAAAAAAAAAAAGCAATTCATGGGGACGCCTTGCAGCCGAAAGAAGCCAAAGAAGGGAGAGGAGAAGAGACAAGCATGAAAGAAAGCTTAATTATGAGAAGAACTATTGGTAGTAGTGATACAGAATGGCATTTGTCTCTTTGTTGAAAGCTTAAATTAATGGCAAGGAAGGTCAAAGGAGGTTTTCTCAGACTCAGATGAACAAACAAAAAAAACTGTAAAGAGAGGGAGACAAAGAAAGATATGTTTATTATCTTCTTTCTTCGTCTAAAAATAGATGGAAATCATCCAAAATTGGAGATAAAAGAAAAAAAAATAATACCTGGCTCGGTTGAGTTTCCTCCTTTGGCTGTTAATTTACAATCCACACAATGAAACGTCTCCTTCACCAAATCATTTCCTCAGTTTTGATTGATAAACCAACACCAACGAACATGTAAAAATCAATACCAAAACAAAAATATTGAAAATTGGTTGTTTACAACATGTCAATCATACAATACCCAAAACTAAGCACGATTACAATTCCGGTTTACAACATCATGCATCCATACTCTTTGATCGAAGATAAAATGAGCGAGAGAGAGATGAACATACCCCTCTTGATTCAAGGCGTTTTCCATTCTCCAGTAAGAGGTTAAATGCTCTGAAACCAGACGCAGCAAATCTTTGTCTTCTTGCTTGTTTGTAAAGCAAAAGTCTCTTTAAAAACTAAGATCACATCATATAATATATGACGTTTAAAGATGGTGAGAGAAACTCAAATTTCAAAACAGATGTAAGAAACGCACTCACAGCAGAAGAGTAAGGGAACTATTTACATACACTACTATAACTCGATTGGTAAAAGTGTCAACCTGTAAGCATGCATGTAAGAAACGAGAAGAAAGGGTTTGCAGAGTTGATTTTCATGCGTGATGCATCTGTTTCCTCCCCGTTTGCCTCTTGTGATGCATCTCTTTATCACTTGTTTTATTCAATGTGAATTCCTGTCTCCTCTTACATATCCTCAATCCGTGATAGGCATCGGCGACTACCACGCTCGCATCGTTTTCTGGGTTAATATTTACCGGAGACTTCTAACAATTAAACAAAATCTATATTATTGATTTTCACACTATGTTTACACAGTTTAACCATCGGGCCCGTTGGCAACCAAAAGAAAAAATTCATCGGGGCCCATGGGACTCATATTAATTCGTTGGAGGGAAATCAGTTTACTACGCACACTACTGCCACGTGAGGATCACGATCCAATGGCAGCGACCACAACTTCGGATGACTTCTAATTAGGGATGGCAATCAAGGATCTGGACCGCGGGCCTGGCCCATAAAGACTTGCTGCGGAACGGGATTGGGCCTCCATTTGACAAGCCCGTAAAATTGCGGGCCTCGCGGGACGGGCTCAAAGCGGGACAGGTTCAAAGCGGGATGGGCTCAAAATGGGACGGGTCGAAAGCGGGATGGGTTAAACCGCGGGATTTTGCGGCAATCCTAAGTCTCCATTTATGCTTTCACATGAGAGAGAGAGAGAGAGTGAGAGAGAGAGAGAGAGAGAGAGAGAGAGATTAGACACTATAGAACTCCATTGATGGTGGTTTCAGTGTCGATGATGCTTCCGGTCTCCCAAGCGCCTCTAATCTGCATTGGTAGAGCTTTTTCAAGCCATCATAAATGATAATAAATACATTTGTTTTGTATAAGCTTAATGTATTGATCTTATAAGAGTATACTCGATCATGTGCAAGATGAAAATCAATTTATGTCTATGTTTGTTTGTGCATGTAGAAATAAGCAATGTAATATTCGATGTTCCGCGGGATGGTCCGCGAAGGCCTGCATATTTTGCGGTACGGGATTGGGCAGCTAGTTTGAGGACCGCATCCCGCACGGAACAGGCCCGCCGTGTACCGCCAGAAATCGAACCCGCAGCGGTTCGGGACGGGACGGGACGGGAGAGCCCAATTGCCATCTCTACTTCTAATTCTCCTTCTTATTAACTAGTTCAGTTTGTTAGCAAAAACTTATACTATTTTATTTAATTTGATGAAAAAAATCATTTTTTTTTAAATTAAAACAAATTAACAAACTACCCAAAACAATGTTTTAAATATCAAGATCATATTAAAAAATAAATGTTTATATATGATCAATTTTCAATTGTATGATATAATTATACATAATTAACCAACTAATGCTTTTATTGATTAATTATTTTAATTATTCAGTTTGATCCGTTTATATACTAAAATTATCTTATATATAATGTTGGGTCTTTTAAGTGATATTTTCTTGATTTGTTCGATACCATCAAAACCAAACTACCTTTTACTTTAAAAATGAATGAATGATTCAGCGATTTCGTTATTAGTTTATAGATACGGCCAATGTAATTCGAAAGAAGAACAAATCAACGGAAAAAGAAAAAAACACCAAATCACATTGCATGTTAGGCTTTGCTTGGAAGACAGCTTAAATTTCACACAAAGACTGCCAAACTCACAATAACACGGAATCATGTAAAGATTACACTCAACAAAGCAAAATATCATCAAAATTCCAATCAATGCATTAAACGGACCCAACGAAATGCTACTTTTTAAGCTTCTGATCAAATACGAACTGTTCATTCTCTTACTACAAACAAAAAACAAAAATATTACATAACAAAATGAGAAAAAAAGAGCATGATACTATTTGGTGCTTTATCTAATATTATTACCGACATGGTTGATTGAATACAACACGATGGATTACAAAACATATTATATTAAGAAAGAAACACGCATTTATAAAAAGGTCCAAAGTTTTATTTTCCATTGAATGATGAATTTTACCAGATGCGGATTCCGAAGCAAGAGGTGGATTGTGATCTGCGAATGGTGGGGTAGTGATCAATAGAAGAGTCGAAGGATGAAAATCTTTTTACGACCTTCCCTTTTGTCTGAAACTTGAACAAATGGTACTCGTTATCATCGATCAGCACCCTCTCCGACAGAGACTGTGACGAAGCGGACATTTTCTTGACTTTATTGTTATGACCACCTGATGATAGCCAGAAGAGCCTTGCGGGGATTAGTGCGAGGATTTTCTTGATGGGTTTTTTCGAACCACGGCGGAATATTTGGTCGCTGGAGAAGGAGAAATGAGACGGCGGAGGGGTGAGAGGAAGTGACGGAGGCAGCTCGGAGGAGGGATGTTTGGGAGTACCAGGATGAGATTCCCAGTCGAAAGGGATGGAACCGGCAGCTCCATCGTAGTAATAGATTCTAAAAGAAGGACAAGCTGATGCCGGCGAGGAGAAGCGTTGTTTGGTCGACGGTATCTTGTGTGAGAAGGTATTAGTGTCTTGCTTTCTCAGCGATACAGGACGCTCAGATCCGCCGTTTGTCATTATTGTCTTGTGAGACTGAGAGAGAGGAAGGCTTTGTGCATATGAGAGACATGGTACTAGTTTATATAGTGTCTGGTACGTTTTTTGTTATATACAACACTAGATTATGACCCGCGCGCATGCGCGGCTATATCTTTTGATTCACATATTTTATATACATATTGTATATTATTTAAGATTTATAATATAAAAAAGTTAGAATTATTCGGAACAAAAAAAATTGACCCGGACAAAAAAATCAAATACCTACTTAGATCCAAATGTTGAGAACTCAAAGAACTCATACCTGAAATGAACAGATTTATACCCGACCCAGTGAGCTAAATTTCAAACATAATATCTTTTGTCATATTTTTAATTCATTTTTTGGGTTGGTGAGATTTACTATTTATTCGGAAGATTTTTGGCTAACTTAATGGTATATATTCGTAGGTTTCTTTTTTCTGAACATGAAAAAAAAAATTTGGGTCTTGATTAAATTTATATTATATAACAAATTGCTGATTAAATTTAATTAGTTGAAAGTTATAGTTTTTTGAAGATTTATATTAAAACTAATTTGTAACAGTAATATAATTTTTGTTATAAATTAGTATATCATGGTTTATAGGTTCAAATTATAGAGTTAGTCGTCTTCATAGTATTGCTAATATTGATAGATGCAAGTTAATGAATACAGATAATATATTGTATTATTAGTAATATGTCGTATAGTATTATATGTTAGTAGATGTGATATTAATAATCTATCTTATAGTATAATATGCTAGTGGATGTATCTAGCTTATAGTAAAATATATGCAATATAAGGAAACATACGTAGTGGATATAATAATAAGGTAAGAAGTAAAAAACTATGGTAATAGTTGATATTAATTATTTATAAAAATGTATGTCTAATAATAAGTAGATTAATATAACATTAATTACATAAGGTCCAACTTTAAAATTCACCTAGAAAAAGTTGTAATGTTTCTGTTTTAATAAGATAGATTTGGACTTCGGTGTCTAAGAATTATGAGAAACAAAACTTAACTCTGAAAATGAAATGCTAGTTTATACTCCAATATTGGACGCTGGTTATAATAAATGCATACATCTTTTAATTATGTGACAAAGTAATCGCTCGCGCGTGAACCTAACACACGCGTATGCTCTAGTTTGCGTTTTCAATTAGGAATTCTATAAGGCGTCAGATTTAAGTTTAACCGGACGAACTCTGTTGATCCAATACTACGATGGAGCTGCCGGTTCACATATGATATATGGGATACTAACTTCGAAATGATTTTGATACTAGATCGTAGTAATAGATTCTGAAGGAAGGAGTATTCTCTTGTTTTCTCTTGAGCGAAAAGTTGGGATACTATATCATCACATATGATATATGGGATGCATTTGGTTCGATATAAGAATAGTTAGACACAAACAAGCGGCCCCCGGGTGGATATTAAAAGAAAACATTAAAAATTTGTGGATGGTTGGTTATTACATTAGAGAGACATTTATGAGTAGGTCCAGAGATGAAAACAATGTGATTTGAATAGTTGGGGTTATGTAATTAACCAATGATGTTTGTGTGTTAGTATAGATACGAAGAATATGAGTGGTAGAGCCGTATGAAAAATGAAAAATGAAAAATGAAAAATGAAAAATGAAAAATGAAAAATGAAAGCAGTATAAGTAAAGTATTATAAGATAAGGAGGGATTGGTTCACGCAAAGCAAAATGCATCTGGTAAAAGAAAGAAATGTCTTACTTAAATGGTCTTAATGAAAACAAAACAAAAATGAGTATGGGCCAAGAAACAAAACAAATGTTGAATGAGGCCATGATAGAAAATTCTGAGGATGAAAGTGGGTGGATTTCATCAATCCTCTAACTAAGTAAAATTTAAACACAAACAGAAGTAACTGTGGTAACCTTAAAAAAAGACCCAATGAATCTGAGACTTTCTTTTTTAAGGGCAAAAAGGCGTAGTAGTGTACATAAATAAATAATAAAAAAAGAGAGGAGAGGGAATAAGGAGGAGTCGAATCGAAGGTCGATCGATCAATCAATAGAGGAGGAGGAGGAGCAGCAGATCTGTGGCCGTCCGCCGTGTAAGATTGATTCTGATGCTCTTGTTTGTATTGGATTCTCTCTCTCTCTCTCTCTCTCTCTCTCTCTCTCTCTCTCTCTCTCTCTCTCTCTCTCTCTCTCTCTCTCTCTCTCTCTCTCTCTCTCTCTCTTTCTTTTTTCAAGATTTGAAATAGATTGAGTTTCAGGCAGTAATTATGGGCGTTATTAAATTTGGAGTCTTCCTCTTCCTCTTCCTCTTGGGGCTGACCACCTGTGATGCTTCTCTTCCCCAACCATCTGGTAACATCTGTCTACTCTTTCTTTCTTTTTCTTTTAAAGCCCTTTTAGCAGCTCTTTTGTCTATGGGGATTCTATTATGTTTTATGATTCTAACAAGACTTCTTTTTATGCATCAATCAATCAAATCAAATCAGCTGATGATAACCAAGTTTGTGAGTTGTGTGATAAGTATCTCACCCTCGCCATTGATTACCTCCAAAATGACGACAACCAGAATGCACTCGTTGAGGCCCTCCACATGACCTGCTCCCAGATTCCTCCTTTGCAAAAACAGGTCCTTTCTCTTTCTCTTTCTTTCTTAATTGTCTAATACTATCTCATCCTCATCTCACTCAACCCTCCCTCTGCAGTGTCTTTCCATGGTAGATCATTATACCCAACTTTTCTTCACTCGAGTCTCTCTTCTCAACCCCCACGGCATCTGCAAAACCCTTAACCTCTGTCAACCACTCCTTGCTTCCCAAGGAAACTGTGAGGCTTGCCACGATACTGTCTCCCAGCTTGTCACCAAACTCAAGGATCCTCAAACTAAGGTCTGCTCTCCTCCTCTCCTATATATATTGCTTCAATCGAAATTCTCAAGATAATTATTATATATTCCATTGTGCAGCTCAAGATAATTCGCTTGCTTCTCAAGGAATGCAAGTCCCTCAACAATTACCAGGACAAGGTACTCACTCCTACTTAAATTAAACCCAAAGGAAATACATTACTCAGGTGACGATGTTGATGTTTTATATATGAATTTTCGTTATTAGTGCAAGAAGATGGTGTTCGAGTACGGCCCACTGATGCTTGCCGATTTCGAAAATTTTCTGGAAAAGAAAGACGTCTGTTCTATCCTTGGCGTCTGTCCACCTCCACCCATCCACAGTTTCTACATCCTTCCTGCAGCGCTGGCAGATTCTTAAATTTGACCACCCTTTCTTTTTCTTTTTACCTTCATTCCCTTGGTAACAATAACATTCTCACAGAAAGGTTTTCATGTTTTGGATAACCGTTGGGTGTTTACTATACATTGATGGGCTTCTCTGGCCCAGTTTCTTAATGGGCTTTGCTTGGTGTTCATTCTCGCATTGTTTGATATGTAATGTTTGCCTCTGAAGCTTCAAATGAAACAGGCTTGGCTTTTGTTTTTTCCTTTTTTATTTAAAGTCTTTGCGTTGATTTAAAATCATTACATGTTTTTTTGTTCAAAAACATAGGAACAATATCATACACTAAGAGTGTTTCAAAAAAAAAAATCATACACTGAAAAACCATGGAAAAGGTTCTAAATCAGAACTTATCACGCATGCGTTTGTACCCTCAAACACTTGCACTAACCGCTGGGTACCTTTCAACCACTTTTGGTGTCGGTCTCCTATCGCTTGCTGTTGTGTGTTACATTCACACATGATATAACTCCAAGAGATGAGTTACTCACCTATTAGATAGATAACAGCTTGCCTCAGTCACACAAACTATCAACTGTTCCAAGACATCTAGCTGCTCCATCAAACATTCGTAGATCGTAATGGAGTGAGTTAAGGATATATATAGAAAACATTGACTAAAACGTTTTTTTTTTTTGTGAATTTAGAAAAGTTTTGTCGTCAGAAATATTTTTTAAAAATTCGAAAGGACATATATTAACATATATCAATTAAAGTCTAGTTATTAAATTACAATCAATAAAATGTACATAAATTTAAAGCTTTATTAAAATTTAAATAAACATTAATATACTAGAAGAGTATTTAAACGGATAAAACTTAGGGACAACTTATATAAGTTTTTAGTTATAGATGTTTTAATCAGGTTGCAATTTAACGAGTCATCGCAGATGTCTGTTCTGAGTGACAGTTAAAATGGAGAAAAGACCGAAAGAAAGTAGGATGCGGATTTACTTTGGCTTAATTACATGGAAAAATATAACAGGCCCATAATCATGACACGAGGGGTGTTTGTTTAGGCTAGAGTTTAGGTCTAGAGAGCGTCGTCTCTCAGTCGACATGGGTGATGAAGCAGAGGAGAGGCTTGTGTGCAAGCTTAAAGTTGGTATGAGAGTGGGAAGATTCAAGTTGAAACTCAATCTTCGAAACCGATTAATCTCATCATGGAAGCTTCATGGATTGTCATTGGTGGTTAGATTCAGAAAGCATCATCTGAGAATCGATTCTGAATCAAAACCAGAATGCAATTGCAGACGCAAGTCCAGATTTGGATTCATACGGAGTCTTGGTGTCCTCCGGAAGCAGCGGAGAGTAGTAGAGAAGGTGGGATCCAAAAAGAAAATGGATGAAGAAGAAGGCATCCGGAATGGATCCTTGGGCTTGGGTTGTTTCTCAGCCGTGGCCGTGGCCGTGGCAACTCTCATCATCCTCATTCTTTTTTGTTTTCTACCGACAAAATAACATTTTCTTATGTAATTTTATTAGGATTGTTTTTGCCAGCAGAGAGTAACAATAATGAAAAAAGACTAGTTTTCTCAGAACCCAACCCACAGCAGTGTATTGATTTTATTAATGGGCTCGAAAGTGGCCCATTAGTTGTTACAGTTCGATTAGCGTTCCTCCGTCTTCCTTATCCCCTCCCTCTCTAGGAGAAGTCGAAACACTATAGAGCTCCGCTCCCAGTAATGGCGGCGACATGGACTTCTTTTGTAACCTCCTTTTGTATTTCTTCACCTTCTAATAAACCCTCATACTCATCGTTGAGCGGTCTGTCTTTCCGGAGGCAAACAGTGCTCCCAACGAACAGATTTCCCAGTTAAGATATTGGTGTTTTTTTTTTGTTTGTAATATTCTGATTATATAGTCAGTCTCTGACGGTGGTGATGATTCTGTAGGGATATATGCGTTGTCTAGCAACGACATCAAAGTCGGGACAAACATAGAAGTCGATAGTGCTCCGTGGCGTGTTCTGGGTATTCTTTCTTTCTTTCTTTCTTGGTTCGAAATTTGTTATGGTCATTTTTTGAGATTTTATTAGGCAATTTTTTGGTTGGTTTGGGCAGAGTTTCTTCATGTGAAGCCAGGCAAAGGTGCTGCTTTTGTCAGAACCAAAATCAGGAATTACGTCAATGGTAGCACCGTCGAGAGAACCTTTCGTGCCGGAATTACTGTAAGTGAAGATAACCTCTTCCTCTTCCTCCTCCTCTTCGATTCCTCATTTTGATTTGATTTCAGATGGAAGAGGCAAATGTCTTCAAGGAGACCAAGCAATTCACTTATAAAGACGGCTCTCAGTTTGTTTTCATGGACTTGAGCAGTTATGAGGAAACACGTTTAAACGAGGCTGATATGGGCGACAAGACCAAATGGCTTAAAGAGGGAATGGACTGCAATTTACTCTACTGGAAGGACAAGGTAATTCTATCTATCATCTCTAGCTTTTCTCACCACTGAGCTGACGACTTCCTTCATCTTCTCTCTCTCTTCCAGGTCATCGATTTTGAACTTCCCATTACAGTTCAGCTTAAAATTGTTGACGTTGATCCTGGTCTCCGAGGTGACACTGCACAAGGTACGTAAATGATTTGATACTCAACAATTCTCTTGTGGATGGGTCCATTGAATATCTAACCTGAAAGGAGTGGTGTATCATGCAGGTGGAACAAAACCTGCCACCCTCGAGACTGGTGCAGTTGTCAATGTACCCCTCTTTGTCAATGTTGGTGAAGATATTATGGTGGACACGAGAACCGGTACCTACATGAGCCGGGTCTGACACATCTTCCTTATTGCTAACGACTAAGGAACGCGAGATTTAATGACCGGTTTTGGTTAAGAGTCTAATTAGTTGAGTGAATTTCTACTATGGAATATATTGATTTCTTTGTTGGTCAGTTATTACTATACCTGAGTAGTAAATCCCCACTTTACTTTTACCTGTGAGATTCGATCACTATGCTTTACCCAAAATTACAAAGTTGTGACATTGTTTGGATCTCGATATGAGCCCCCGATTGTTGGTCCTTTAGTTTTAGCGAGAAGAATGAAGGAGAGACACGACACGAGAAAAAGCCAAATGATTAGTATTAATAATGATGCACCCAAGCTGAGAAATGCTTAAGGGTGTGCTTGTCTCTCAAAAAACTGAATCGCCTAATACTGATTTTCTATCATTTTAAAATACATACGTTTCTCCGGCCACCATGTTTGAGTGTGCGTACTGAGTGACAGTGGCCTTAAACGAATGAATTTAGTGAATGTAAATTAGGTCACAAAAAAAGTATAATTAAAATTCAATGTGTAAGCTTTTCGGGACTATATGGTAACAATATAGTGTGTGAATAGAGTGAAGACTGTTCTTACAACTCAAACTGAGAAGGCTGAGTGTTGGGATGGTTATCGAGAGGCATGCAATGCGCCGTTATCGCTCTTATCTTGGAATCCACGTATGTCTGCACTCTGCAGCACATGATTAATTAATAGTTAAGAACCCCCCACCCCCCCACAATCAAAATCAGTTGAATATAGTAATCCAAGTCCAGTCAATATTGAACGAGTATGGTTTTTGAGAAGCAAACTCTGATTCTGTATTTGTAAATAAGCTCCCAAAGCAGCTGCTCCCAGTCCCATTATTATTATTATCTAAGTCCCATTATTATTATTATTATTATTGTTATTATTATTATCTAGCTTACATCTCCTCTTGCATCTTTACCTGTGTTGTCAGTCACAGTGCAGTTTAAACTTTTTTATCTTTATGGATCGATTATTGTTTCCAATGATTATTTGATGATTGGTGCGTAAAAAATACTTATGCAAATGTCGTGCTCTCTGATGTGAAGCAGGCTTCTGCTGCAGAAAGAGAGCCCCTGTCATGTCAAAACAGACGATGGAAGTCAGTTAGTTAGCTGAGGTACGTCATATTAGTGAGTTTCATATATATATGTGTTCACGTGAAAATGCTTTACACGTTTATAGATATTTAGTTATGTGTTATATTAGCATATGTATTATAGGTACATGTCCTTTTATTCATATATATGTGCACATAGACCTTTGCACACAAAAAAGGTGCATAGACATGCTTACACACATAATGTTGGGCATACATGATACATATTCTACGAAAAGAGGTTCCTGTCCATTTACCCGATTATATTAATTAAACCCTTCCACCTATAATTATTATAAGGTATCAAACACTATTCGCCATCTAACTTTGTTTTTTTTTGGTTCAAAATAAACTTTGTTTTCTAGGATAACTAAATAGCATCTGTCTATAGGTTGGGTGCTTGATTATGATAATCTTAGCCGTTTCTTAATTGCATCATATTATGATATATAAGCTCACGAGTAACAAAAACAAAGGGGGACCATAAAATTTTAAATGTTAGATTTGAATTTAAAAATGAACGAGATGCATTATGTTTTTTTTTTTGTTTTTCTAAGCATACACATTAAAAAGGATAAGTACATTCTTGACTCGTGAAAGGATAACTTCTAAAGAACCTCTGTTTATTTAACTAGTCGATAGAAGTCCTTCAACCCAAAAGAGATATAATACAAAACTAAAGGATATATAGCTTTTTCCTGATATAAATAATCTATATTGGGTACTTTTTAGGGCACAAGGTCAAAAGGTCTCTTTGTCTTTCCGTTCTGCTTCAGTCGTAAGTTCATTGACCTGACCAATAATTTCTTGTTTCGCCACCTTTTGACCCTCGTGTTGGACTGTGTACGGTTGATCGGATTAACATGAGCGCTCAGAGAGATTTTATTTATGAGAATAATAATATTGATATCTATAACTTTCATCTTGAGCCCGACATGGGTTCTCGTTTCACACAACTACATTGTGAACTCAAAAGCTACATGCACTGTAAAGGTCTTAGCAATTAGTAACCATTAGCTTAATCTTAGAAGTTAGAAGCATTGCTTGGGAGTTGAATGGGCTGGCATGACTGTATGATTTATCAGGAATATGCAGACAAGATGAACAAGTCCATATCTGTACGAAGTAAAGAAATGACAACAGGTTAAGAAAAGAAGCAGCTTTTATAGACGCCTTCGATTCGTTGTATGAGGGTCCAAAGTCGCTGAGCCAATGGTCTCTACAAGAAGGAGAAAAAAAAATCAACCATGATTAGAAGGTGCGGATAAGGAAGAGTGACCTGCCTCCTCTATCAGATGGTAGGTACCAATAACACACCTGCTCAGAATCACCCCATCTACGGAAAGCAGAAAATGACTGCAAACAGGAGAAGAGGAACTGACCACCAACAGAAGCAAATCCTTCCCAGTCGTCTTCCAGTAACGTTTCGACTGGTCTATAATCCCAAAACAAAGTCAAAATCAATTAAATCAAAACTAGATCATCGTAACCAATTCGATAAAGAACTAAAAAAAAGTAACGTGTAGATCCCAGGGCTTGGATTTGTACATATCTGTTGGAAACGGAACCCAGGAGCGAACGACGTCACCGAGCCGCGACCCATCAATTCAACTTTGGGCCACATCATAAAGGCCCACGAAAGTCATAGATTACTTGAACCGACTAGCAAGTAATAACCAAATCTCTTACACTTTCCATATCCACCGTTGGATTCGAAATTCATGATCCAAGGTTTAAGAATCCAAACCTCCTCGAAATTTGACCGTTTGGAACATTTCTGTTTATATTTGACTTCCTCTCCTCTCATCTCCTTTCCGCAACACACGTTCTCTCCCTCTATCGCTTTCTCCTTCTTCTTCTTCTTCTTCTTCTTCTTCTTCTCTTCTTCTTCTTCTTCTTCTTCTTCTTCTTCTTCTTCTTCTTCTTCTTCTTCTTCTTCTTCTTCTTCTTCTTCTTCTTCTTCTTCTTCTTCTTCTTCTTCTTCTTCTTCTTCTTCTTCTTCTTCTTCTTCTTCTTCTTCTTCTTCTTCTTCTTCTTCTTCTTCTTCTTCTTCTTCTTCTTCTTCTTCTTCTTCTTCTTCTTCTTCTTCTTCTTCTTCTTCTTCTTCTTCTTCTTCTTCTTCTTCTTCTTCTTCTTCTTCTTCTTCTTCTTCTTCTTCTTCTTCTTCTTCTTCTTCTTCTTCTTCTTCTTCTTCTTCTTCTTCTTCTTCTTCTTCTTCTTCTTCTTCTTCTTCTTCTCTCAGACTGATTCTCCATAGCAAATAATCAAGAAAGAAGTTTCATAAATACTCAAAGGGAACGATCATGGCGACGAGACAAGCTCAAGATTTACTCTATATCTTATTTAACCCTAGGGTTTAAAGATTGATTTTGAGGCTCTTATTAAAAGTTTTGATCGTTAACTTCACAGATGATCCCGTCCATGTCAAGAACCGTCGCTCTCTTTGGGACATCGAAAACCTCACTGCTGTTCCTGGAATCGAAGGAGGAAATATCAATCGACCCTTGACCCGTAACTTTGATAAAAAGGTTCGTTTTTAATTTTTTTTTTGTTGCAAACCTTGTTTTCACTTTTGAGAATGCATATGATTGTTGAATCTGATTCTGTTTTGCGGTCTCTCTTCCTTACCAAATCAGCAAATCAATCCAAACAAAAGCTTCGGTTCTTGATGGTGCTCTTGTACCCACAAGTTGTTGATAATTAAAAAGATTCGTTTTTTTTTTAAAGATCCTGTTTTGCGAGCGCATGTGGCTGTTGAATCTGACTCTGTTTTGTGGTTTCTTTACGAAACCGCAGATCAATCTGGACCAAGCTTCGGTTCTTGATGATGTTAGACGGTTAGACCCAAGAAACAGTAGCAATAATTGTCCACCAGAACCCACGAGGCTGCGAATCTGGAATACACGGATAACGTGGTCGTCGCTGCCAGGTTCGATTATGTCATTGTTATGTTTTGAGCTTACTGTTGTAGAATCATGCACTAGTAGAAAACTGCAGAATAGACACGTAATTTTTAGTGACTATGGCTTTCTTTTCGTGACTATAGAACAATATAGTCACGGTTAGTAACGGAAAAAAATCGTGTGTATACGATCGTGACCATTTTTCTCGGTGACTTTTTCGTGACTTAATAATCACGATTTTGCCACGTTTATTTTCGTGATACTTTAGTCACCGTATAGACACATAATATATCGTGGTTGTTTAGTCACGTTCATATTCGTCACCAATACGTGACTGTATTTAAAAATAAACAAAAAAAAAAGAAAATAAAAATAACTATTTTGTTATTCAAAATCTGATTAATCACAAAATATAATACAATTAATTTCAATATAATAAAAATAATCACAACTTCGAGCCCGAGATCTGCGGTGAGCTTGAATCCGGTGGCGAAATCGGCTGTGAGCTTGAGTCGGTGACGAGCTTGAGTCCGGTGCCAGGCTTGATTCCGGCAACGAGGAGACCAACAACAACCTTGGGTGACGAGCTTGACTCAGACGAAGAGCTTGAGAGAGTTACGAGATAAAGCTATGACGATATGAGCAACCGAATCGTCATGCCACCACCACCGGTTCATCACGACACCGATTCGTTACGCCACACCTTTGGTTCATCACACTGCCACTTCTTCAGATCTAGAAACAAGATAACATTAATAGATCTAGAAACGGAGCAAACCACGTGTAAAAATTCGAATCTCACCGGCGAAGGTAGTTTCGGAGAGAGAGAAGCAAAACGTGATCGAGATCGATGCTTGTTGTGCCTTTTCCTTTTTCATTGATGGAAGTGAAGGGAATAGAAGCATATAAGATGGAGATGGAGATGGAGATGGAGATGGAAGTAAGAAAGAGAAAAAACAAAACAATGAACAAATTAATAACGTAAATCTTCCTGATCCGTTAGATTAACATCTACCAATGGCCAAGATTTTAAAAAGGGCGATCCGCACCTTTTCTGATAGACCAATAGGAAACAATCTTTTACTTTTATTATGATTTATGTTAGAATGGTTTTATCTGCTTAAAAACAGAGTTTGGAGCTTACTTGAGATAGATAACTGATTTTACATTTTCAAAATTTAGGATTATCGTTCGAAAAAATATATTTTTATAAGCGATCGAAATTAGTGCTTTAGGCTTATACATAAGATATTCTTAATGGTTATGTTTTGGTTTTATGGTTTATAGTTTAATTCTAATAATTAAAACTAGTTTAAAGTTTGAAAAAGTTGATGTGAGAAACTTAAAATTTAGTGAGAACTATATTTTAGTTTTTATCTAAGACTTGAAAGTTTTTAGATAGAATTTAAATTTAAAATTTAATGTTTATGATATAAGGTTTATAATATGGCATAGGGTTAGGAGTATATGTAGGGTTTGAACTTTGAAGTATGTAGTTTAGGGTTTTGATTTAAGAATTGAGCTTTAAAAGATTAGATATAGAATTCAGATTTATGTTTGAGTTTTGAAATTTATATTTGGACATTTGATTTCCTACCATGATGTATGATTTAATATTTGAGGTTTAGGGTATAGAAAAGCTAATATGGCCACGAAAATACCTTGGCAAATAGTGACTACTTTTTTTTTTGGTTACACACTTATTAATCATAATTTTTGGATCGTGGCTGTTGTATCTACGATTTGTACAGAGTTTTGTACACGTGTCAATGCAGTCATGAAAGCAACCAAGAGAAAGCGTGACCATATTTAGTCGTGACATTTCTGCGAGGAAAACGTGTCTTTTTAGCCACGAAATGGTTAGGAATAGTCACGATTACGGGTTTCGTGACTAACTGTGACGGTTCTGTGACTAAGTAAAAAAAGTCACGTCCTCTCGTGACTAAACCGTGTTTATATTGATTTTTTCTACTAGTGATGGTAATGATCGAATCTTGATAGGTTTGGTGGTGAGATTGAAATTGGAAAATAGGTTCAGGTGGCTTGGACGTGAATTATTTTAGCTAGGAATGAGAATCTTGCTGGTGATGATCGTATTTAAAAAGATAGAAACAGCTGACAAAATACTTATATAATGGAAAAATAGCTATGTACTTTTAAAAAAAAAGATATGTACTTTTAAAACATTTTTATGCAAATCTATTGTTTTAAGTACAATTTTTTAAATAAAAACTTCAAAACATTTTTATTCGGCAAACCTCTTTTGTCATATAAGTATAGCTTTTTAAAAAATATTAATATACTTCAACATATCGTTTGTGCAAACCTTTTGTTTTAAGTATAATTTTAATTTTTTTTGTTTAGGGTTTAAAGTTTTAAGGAATAGGGTTTTGCAAAACCTCTTTTGTCTTAAGCATAACTCTTTTTTAAAATATTAATACTTCAATTTTTTTTTGTGTAAACCTTTGCTTTTTTAAATATAATTTAATTTTTTTAGGGCTCAGGGTTTGGAGAGTTGGAGGTTTGGAGGGTTGGGAGGGTTTGGAGGGTTGTAGGGTTGGGAGGGTTGGGATGGTTGGGAGGGTTTGGAGGGTTGGGAGGGTTTGGAGGGTAGGGAGGGTTTGGAGGGTTGGGAGGGTTGGGAGAGTTTGGAGGTTAGGGAGGGTTTGGAAGGTTGTAGGGTTGGAGGGTTGGAGGGGTGGGAGGGCAGTTGTAGGGTTTGGAGGGTTTATAGGGTTTGCAGGGTTGGAGGGTTTGGAGGGTTGGGAGGAGGAGGGTTTGTAGGGTTTGGAAGGTTGTAGGGTTGGGAGGGTTGGAGGGGTGGGAGGGCAGTTGTAGGGTTTGGAGGGTTTATAGGGTTTGCAGGGTTGGAGGGTTTGGAGGGTTGGGAGGAGGAGGGTTTGGAGGGTTTGGAGGGTTTGTAGGGTTTAGGGTTTAGGGTTTAGGGTTGAGGGTTGAGGGTTGAGGGTTGAGGGTTGAGGGTGTAGGGTTTAGGGTGTAAGGGTTTAGGGTGTAGGGTTTAGGGTGTAGGGTTTAGGGTGTAGGGTTTAGGGTGTAGGGTTTAGGGTGTAGGGTTTAGGGTGTAGGGTGTAGGGTGTAGGGTGTAGGGTTTAGGGTTTAGGGTTTAGGGTTTAGGGTTTAGGGTTTAGAGGGTTCAGGGGGTTCAGGGTTCAGGGTTCAGGGGGTTCAGGGTTTAGGGTTCAGGGTTTAGGGTTCAGGGTTTAGGGTTCAGGGTTCAGGGTTCAGGGTTCAGGGTTCAGGGTTCAGGGTTCAGGGTTCAGGGTTCAGGGTTCAGGGTTCAGGGTTCAGGGTTCAGGGTTCAGGGTTCAGGGTTCAGGGTTTAGGGTTTAGGGTTTAGGGTTTAGGGTTTAGGGTTTAGGGTTTAGGGTTTAGGGTTTAGGGTTTAGGGTTTAGGGTTTAGGGTTTAGGGTTT
>NC_079517.1:0-3319 GCF_000801105.2 Raphanus sativus | reverse complement strand
CCTAAACCCTAAACCCTAAACCCTAAACCCTAAACCCTAAACCCTAAACCCTAAACCCTAAACCCTAAACCCTAAACCCTAAACCCTATTTCCAAACATTCATTTATTAGGTTCATGAATGTAAAATATTATACTATAAAAGGATAACCAAATATCTATATTATTAAAACTGAATTACATTTCAGTTTTTTAGAAACATAGATAGTAATATTAAAAAAATTAATTATGTTTGGAAATAGATATAGCATTCGGTCGTTTTTTGCTTCCTTCACTAATGTCATTTTTCGTAATTTCAGTATCACACGGCTTTAACCAAAATCGAAATCAATAAAATATACATTATCAGTTAACTTACCATGTTTATCTGCTAACCAACTGGTTTGTTTAACTAAACAATTAAAAAAAACATCGTGTACAGAAAGTCATTTTAGATACGAAAACAACTAAAATTTGATTTAAGCGTATATCTCGAAAAAATGTTATTAAATTTGAATCAAAAGTGGATAAATATCCAAACAAATTTATCATTCTGGTATCTAAATAACCAGAACCAAACATGATCCGATCGAAATATTTCGGATATTCGAATGTATTTGAATCATATATACTTGAATATGTTATCTATTTCTATAGTTAATATCAAAGATATAAGCTATCTTAAAGTTGACTAAAATATTTGAAATATAAAAAACACCAAAAATACTTAAAATATATATTTCTTCTCCATCCAAATATTCAAGTTAAACATATTTTTAATTTAGGTAATTTGGCTTACATTACTCAAATTTACATGTTATAGTATTTTTATTTTTAGATTTAGGGAAATTTAAAGTATATAAATTTAAAAATTTTAAAAATAGTTTAAACGGGTTATCCGAACCCACAAAGATCTGAATTAAACCGGAATCAAAATTTATAAATAGCTGAATAGAGCTAGAATTTTTAAACTCAAAAATCTCAAACCCGAATAAATTTTAACGAAATTCGAATGGGTACCCAAATACCCAACCCTAGCTTAGTCAATATGAAATGATCAAATATTACAAATATATAATTAAGTATAAATAAATGAAAACTAAAACTGAAAATTAATACTTGTGCGGTCCTACGGGTCAAGATCTAGTAAATGTTAAATGTGGGTCTTCTATGTGAGGGACATATTGTATAGACAGGCTTCAAATCACCAACAAATTAAATCTAAACCTGCCATTTCTTTAAGTACTGGATCTCAAAAAAAATTAGAGACAAAAAGAATAGAGAGAAGATGATATCATTGAAGCACTTCCATCACTTATATTTATATAAATTTCAAATTATTTCTTTATTAAATGAGATCAATATATCAAATATACGCTCGATGATACTGATTGGCAAATTGCAAGTTAAGATTTCTTCAAAAAAAAATTGTTTTCGGAAGTTGATAAATACGGCTGAATACTGTTTTAGGTTAATATTAAACATTTGAATCAAGGATTTCGTTTGTGATGTAAAGATTAAGAAGGTAGTATAAATAACGGCAAACTAATTTTATCTCCACATAAAATTTTGTGATTGCAATCAAGACTTTCCATATACAATACAATATTGACCTAAATAATAATCTAAATTTGCGTGGAGATCAATATATTGATAAAAAATATCACTCACTAATATTCTAAATCATAAATGCATTAAATTAAAGATCATAACTTGCAAATCACGATTATGAATTGATATCATAAAGTGTATCATTTACATTTAAATATATAGAAATTTGATTTCAAATAAATTAGTTTATCTGTGAAAACATTTCAACTTAAATTGTTCTTATATTTTTAATGTTGGAAATTAATATTCATATTTTCTGTAATTTAATTTTTGTTTGCGTTTGTAAAATAAAAATCACTATAAGAAAATACATATACAAAAACTACAAAAGAGATTTTGCAGGTACAAAAAATATTATAACAGGGGCTTACTTTTTTTTTTTTGAACTAATAATAATGATGAACTAACGTAACTAATCGATTATTTCATTAGTTGATACCAGTACATATAAAATCCAGAAGACGAACCTTCAATGGTTGTTAAATATGTCCCAAAACAATGGAGTTTATTACTCTTTCAATATTTCTTACCTTCTTTTGTTTCCGAAATTATACCTGTGAAATCTCTTTTGTAGTTTTTATAATATTTATAAACTAATCGATTATTTTATTTCAATGAAATATTTAGCAACAAAATAAAACAAACTAAACAATAGACAATAAATAACTAAAAATAACGCTTTCAATAGTTTAGTTCTGGCAAGATTTGTACATAGTTCATCAATTAGAATCTTAAGATCAAATGCTAAAAACAACAATGGTACAAATCAAAATATGAACGATACGTTGCAAAGGCTTTATTATTCAGAAACTGAAAACCAAAATAAAATTCAAATTAATATGCAACTCACATGAAAAGGCTTTTCTTGCTATCCTCAAAAACAAATCCTGTCAATGTAGTTTGTGTAAGCAAACATAGAAGTAAAATAATTAACAGATGAAAATGTTCATATATGCTTACTTGTTTTTGAAGGCTTCTTTTTTTAGGAGTTCAGGGTCAAACAAAATGTGAGAACATGAAGCTCCTCGTCTATTTGAAGTCACCTGCTTATATATTTGAATCAAAAAGAGAAATCAAATCCTTTTTATCCTTGTTTCAGAAAAGGATCAAACTAAGAAACCAAAACCTTTTTAAATGTCGCATTTTGTCTTCCTACAAAAATTTACCATATGAAAGTGTTAGTTGTTTGGTTAGACAGAGCTAAGTTGATATAGGGCATATTGCAATAAACTAAAAAAAAAACTTATTTTTGCATCCATGAAAAAATATTATAAAAGTTTCTACACCTTTAGCCTAGTATTGTTTCCAAAAACTTTTTACATCTCTTTTTCACCTTTGAAATGTTTCAACTCAGATATTGAGTGCATAGAACTCATTTTTTGTTAGATTGCATACCGGTTCGAACTTGGTTGGTAATGATGCTGAGTAAATGAGTTTGAAAAGTCATATATAGTCAGGCAACTTAGGGTTTAGGCACACAAGAATTACCAGAAACAAATATTGAGTAGTTTACCCAAAATTTACGCTATTACTATATTTAACTACACGCATTATCGCCTTCCAAAATTTGGTTAGTACTATATTTTCGAAACTAATATAGGAAACAATATTCAATACGATATTTGACCAAATATTAAGTGTATAGTATAAACTTAAAATGATAACTATTTCTGTGGAGGATTTGGCATAAATTACGGTTATATTAAATGACATACTAAATTAGTTTAAAATT